>NW_027211695.1:22340000-22572500 GCF_022749685.1 Semicossyphus pulcher | reverse complement strand
AAACTGGAAACAACTGACAAACAGGTAAACACACACACTCACTCACACACACACACGCACACACACACACACACAGCAGAGATAATCATGTAACAGGAAGTGACCAGTGTTTATGTTTCCTCAACAGGTCCAGGACCTGCTGTTAGCATCAGAAAGACTACAAGAGGAGAACCAGACCCTCCAACAGCAGACCTCAGATCAGAGCCGACAGATGGAGGTGAAGAGATCGCCCACCAGACTTCATTTAAAAAAAGGAGGTTTTAAGCATTCACTCGTTATCTTCATCTGTCCTCTCCAGGAGCTGCAGCAGATGTCGATCAAACTGGAGGAGGAAGTGACTCGCCTTCGCCAAGAGAGCTCTGATTGGTCGACGCAGAGCCGAGGTCTGAAGGCCGAGCTGGAGAAAGAGAGGGAGGAGAGGACGAGAGAGAGGGAGGGAGAGAAAGAGGGGAGGACGGCAGAGGTTCAGAAGATAATGGACCACTACCAGGAAGAGTCAAAGGTGATTATATACATTTATTTAGCTCTCTTTTTTTCTCTGTCTGTCCTTAATTATGTCTTTGTATTGAATATTCATTCTTTGTTAGGAGAGTCCTAAAGATTATCCGGTAGCTTAACTTTTAATGCCTCTGGATGCTACAACAAACCAGAGCTAACCAACATGTGACCTAGTGGTGGGCTGCTAGGCTAGGTAGCTAGTTCAAACATCTATTTAAGATGTAAATAACACAAACTAACTGATTTAGACCAGGAAGTCCTGTGTTGTGTAAGGTTAAACTCTCTCTTTAAAGCCACCAGACTCCACAAACAAAAACAGTGATTTTACCCCGCAGAACACAGGAGCTGCTGGTCTACCTCTGCCTTGATCTTTTAGGATTTTTATGTTAATGTCTGATTTTGGTGATGAAAATAGTTAGTCTGGATCCAAAACAATATTTGTATAATACAATATAACTGAGAGACGAAGGCAGCTGTAGTCAAGCAGCTCCCGTGTTCTATGAGGTAAAAACACTGTTTTTATCAATGGAGTCTGGTGTGTCTGCAGAGAGCGATGTAACGTCTGTGTGTGGTTAAAACAATCATCTTCCTCTGTAACAAAAAGGTCTATCTCTGTAGGGATCCTTTCTGTCAGGCCTTGTTTTACTTCCTGTCCTCTGTTTCTTCTTCTACTCTGTTTTACGTCCCCTGTGTCTTCTCTGTGGTACGACAGAGCAGCTTAATGTCATCATGCAGGACACATTTAATTACACTGTTTATGATGCTGAGTGAATCTTATTAAAATACATCACACTGTGTGTGTGTGTGTGTGTGTGTGTGTGTGTGTGGGTCAGGCCCGTCTGTCCTTCCTCTACTGTCTCTACCAGCGCCTGCTCGCCGGCTGCGTCCTCCTCGATCAGCCACAGAGCATCCTGGGTGATTTCACCTGGAAGGAGCTGTGTGATGTCATCAACGAACAGGTCGACCAGCTGACCTCTGACCTCTGGGGGGCCAACGACAAGGTAAAGAGTGTGTGTTTGTAAAAGGTAATGTGTCCTGTTCTTATTGGTGGACAGCTTTGACATCACACGACATCACTGTCTCTCTCTCTCTCTGTCTCTCTGTCTGTCTCCCTCTCTCTCTCTCTCGCTCTCTCCCTGTCTGTAGATCGCCCACCTGCAGAGTGTGTGTGAGAAGAAGAGCGTGTGTGTGCGTGAGCTGCAGCGCAGTCAGGAGTGTGTGTTGTCCCGTCTGCAGGAGAGCGTGAGGAGGAGGGAGGAGGCGTGGAGCAGCCGACACACACGCACAGTCACACAGCTGCAGGACGAGCTGCAGGTAACACACACACACACACACACACAGGTCCCTCAGGTGTTATGTCTCTGATCTGCAGTCGTCTCTTTGCTGAGTCAGCAGAAGAAGTTTTTAGTTTAGTGTCACTTTGGTCGACTTCAACAGGAAGTGATGAGACCATTCAGACTCTCTCTCTCTCTCTCTCTCTCTCTCTCTCTCTCTCTCTCTCTCTCTCTCTCTCTCAGCTCTGTCGCTCTCAGTGCGACTCCCTCCGTGACCACGCCTCCTCTCTGGAGCTCCGCCTCTCCTCTCTGAACTCTGACCTCTCACGGCTGCAGGGCCTCCTCTCTCGCAGCCGCAAGGAGACGGCCTCCTTCCTGTCGGCCTGCGCCCTGCTGGCCGGGACGCTCAAACACACCCACCGCCGCCTGCACTCACTCTGCACACAGAAAACACTCCTGAGCAGACGGCTGGAGGACAGGGAGGAGCTGGAGGAGGAGGTGAAGAGGCTGGCCGGAGCTTTAGGAGGAGAGGAGGGAGAAGAGGAGGAGGAAAGGAGGAGCAGGGCTGTGAGGAGGTGGAGGAGGAGTGTGTGTGTGGTGTTGGCGGTGAGGAGGTGGTGTGCGCTGGCCAATCAGACGACAGTGTTGTTCCGGGTTGAGAGAGGAGGCGGGGCGGCTCTCTGCGTCTGTGGAGAGACGACTACGGCAACACGGAGGGGTCAGGACGAACAGAGCAGAGGTAAGGGTCTGACGTTACGGTCTCAGTCTCGACTTTCAAGTCTTCTTCAGCACAGCATGATGTTCATTTAGTCACTGATGCTCCCATTGAGACTCACACAGACCAGGAAGAGGGGAGGGGTTAGGGCGGGGCTACCTGGGTTTGACGAGGTGCTACCATGGCGACCTGAAAAATGTCTTCATCAGTGTTTTGTTTACAAAAAGAAACAGGTGAAGATGGTGAAGCTGTGTGTACTCGCTGGCTGCGCTCTAAAAGTCTCTCCTCGGTCATCTTGTCCTCCATGGCCGACCTGCAGGGGGCGCTGAAACACACTGGTAAACACACACGCACACACACACACACACACACACACACACACACACAAACACACACACACTGTAAATGAATTGTAAGTGTGTGTATTTGTATGTAGAGAAGCAGTGTTTACATCTCTGTACGACTCTTTAGACTCCTCCCCTGTGGACGTGGTGTCAGTGGCTCGTTCAGCTTTGTCCCGCCTCCTGGATCACCTTCTCGACCAATCAGATGAGGCCTCCTCTCTGTCTGCCTGCAGCTCGGAAAAGGAGACGCTGAAACCTCCGCAGAGCAACATGAAGGTATCTATAAATGTATTTCATTTGAATTGATCACCTCGGTTTGTTTTTACTTTTGTGATTAACAAAATATAAAATAATAATTTAACTGTGTGTGACCTCCCATCAGGCCCTGGTCTCCTCCCTCCAGCAGCACTTCCTGCTCTTCAGCCAACGGCTGCACTCGGCCGAGGTGGAGAGGCGGAGCCTGAGGCTGGAGGTGACCAATCTGAGGAGAGGACTGAGGCAGGAGAGAGAGGGCACCTGCAGGACGGTGAGCACACACACACACACACACACACACACACACACACACACACCTGCACTGTCTGATGCACACACACTCCTGACTGTTTGTGCGTGTGTGTGTGTGTGTGTGTGTGTGCAGGTCCCGGCCGAGCGGTTCCACAGCGTGTGTGCTGAGCTCCGTCAGGCGCTGACCAGAGAGCAGGAAGCCCAGACGCTGCTGCAGCTCCGAGTGAACACACACACCGAGCAGAGCAGCACGCAACACACTCTGACAGAGACCACACAGGTATGTTTTCATATACCTGAGTCCAACAGTCACATGACCAGTATTTCACTGACGTTACAACATTGTTACAACACCTGTTACAGCAGGTACATTTACACTAATGTGTAGCAGAGAGATCCACCAGGTAACACGGAGACAGGTGTATATATTTAATGGTAACCAAGTTTAACCAGGTTTAGGTGGTAAATATTAATTACATGACGGTGTTAATTCAGCCAGTATGTTTAATTTAGCTGCTTATTGCATATTTAGAAATGTAACCAAACCAAGACAAAAGGCACATTTACTCCCTCAGAAATCACTCTTCTTCTCGAGGTCAGTGCTCAGTCAAATTTAAATTCAGAGACATGATGTATATATTTTAAGATTCATTGTAATTTGCACTTCTTGGGGGTTATAATTTACTCCGGTGTCCATTGGAAAAAACGGTGCTTTAATCCGCTTAGAAATCAAATAAGAAAAACGCACTGGACATCTTCTCCTTACTGCAGAACCTGCCTGAAAAACTTCACATTTTTAAGTTTCCTTCAGTATCAGAGTAATCCAGTGATAGTAGCCTCAACATCAGTGGGTACACTGCCAACAGGAGCTGCTAGCAGCTAATTCGGCATGCTTTCAATGGCACTAATATGCTAGTTTAGGATTAGCAGAAGCAGAAGTTTAAAAAAATGCACTCCTTCTCAGTAAAATCTGCCCTCACTGACATGACATCAGATTCAGTGTGTCTTTCACTTTAACACATTATCTCTGATGTTAATAGAGAATAAATAATCTGTTAATTGCTTTGAAATCATAAAAAAATATGATTGTTATACCTGCAGAACCTGCCTGAAAAACATGACGTTTTAAGTTTCCTTCAGGATCAAAGTAATCCAGTGATAGCTGTCTGTCCATCCATGGGTACACTGCAAACAGGAGCTGCTAACAGCTATTTCGGCAGGCTTTTATTGGTGATAATCTGCCATGACATGACCATCTGTGGGTTCTTCTTCTTTTGGTTTATAAAAAACACCTGTTATTTGTAACACTGCCAGTGAGATATATTGACACCTGCAGGTTTTAACCCTGGGTACCTCACAGCCGATATGATGAATAGTATAAACTTTTTATACGTTTTCTTTCTAGTCTCTGACGGAGGCTCGGCAGGAGGTGATTCGGAAGGAGCGCTCGCTGAGGATTCTGGGTAAGCACCTGTCTGCGGTTCACAAGGAGAAGAAGCAGCTGGAAGAGAAACTGCAGCAGGTGGAGGAGGAGCTGAGGGACGCCAACAGGTAACACACACCTTTACTTTGATCTCTGTATCATAGTCGGATATGTCGTCATCCTGTCTCACAGAGCTCTGTCGTTGTTGTTTATTTTATTGTTGTTTGTTTCCAAGGCGTTCAGGTTGTCTGATCAGCAACATGAAGGCTGCAGAGACGAGCTGCAAGGAGGTGAACACACACACAGACATACAAATAAAACTATATATCTTTAAAATATATACAACACATATTTACACCTGTGTTTGTTTTCCAGGTCGCTGCGTTTCCTGAAACAGCTCCGCTCTCTGACCGGGAAACATCGAAACATACTCCTCTCTCTGATTTGTCAAAGGAGCCACCAGCCAGTCTAAGCACCGCCCCCTCCCAAACAAACCCCGCCCCTCTTCAGCAGAACCCCGTCCCCTTGTCGCCTCTCTCCAGAACCCCCAGAGCAAAGAGGAAGGAGAAGAAAGGCGCGAAGAAGTACAGGAGGGAGAAGATAAACAGGAAGTAAACACCAACTTCCTGTGAGAGTGGAGTGGAGAGAATATTCTGGAACATTCAATGAACATTTTAAAGGAAGTTAAGTTTTGTAACGTCGTGAAAAGTCCTGGAAAGATGTGAAAACACTCCAGATAATCAGAACTGTGTCATGTTTGATATGAGTTTTTTTGATAGCACACACACACAGCTGGTTGGTGACAGACAACTGAAGGCCATATGGTCGTGTGTGTGTGTGTGTGTGTGAGTGTGTGTGAGTGTGTGTGTGTGTGTGTGTGTGTGTGTGTCAGAGCAGCAGCTGTATCAGTTGGTTTTAGTAAAGTAAAGATATTTTCACTCGTGTACTCGTGATATTTGAGTTTGTTTAAGTGCCTGAAACAGGGACCAGTGATGCTCTTCTTTGTTGTCATCATTTTATAATATTTATGAATAATAAGGTGTGCAAAAGTTTCGGGTTTCAAACTCTCAGGCCTCAGACTGTCTGAATGAGTAGCTTCTTATTGATCTCTACAAACAGACGTCTGCATGCTAACAGCTAACAGCTAACAATCTGTTCTAGATCAGCTTGAGATGAAGTCCCTTGACGCTGTCATGAAAGCCGTTCAGCGTTCAGATTTCCCGACTTCCCTGAACGCATCATAAACGATGGCTCCGCCCTCCGTCTCATGTTACAGTAGTGTTCTTCTCCTCTTGAGGACAGACCTGACAAAGCTTCATGTTGTTCCTAATCTGCATCATGATGTTGTTCTTTAAACTGAAGAGCCGTTAATTAAAGTTTCTGTTTGGGCTTCATCCCGCTGCAGTAAGCCAGAGTGCAGCCTCTGTGTAACTTCCTGTTTACAGTGAGACTGAGACTCAGCACAGACAGATGAACGGGCGCTCCTCCGGGGGATGGGACGAACCGAGAGATGGCAGCTTTGATCTGAACACACGGTCGCTTCTCGAGCTGCTGACTGGACTGTAAACAACGCAGCGCACGGAGGAGGAGGTCTGGGCTGGAAGTCGGCTTTCCTATCCCAAGACAAGATGACATGTTGCTCAGCAACTTCCTGAAAGCCAGCCAATCAGAGCGGAGAGGGCTTCTTAAATAGACAGGAGATACAATGGCTCGTTTCTGACTGAGGACGAAGGAAGGGGCTGTGTAAAGGGCCACTTTAAGAAGAATGATATTCGAACTATGAACTGTGCAAAATTCCTCAAGTGGAATTCTGCAAGAAAAATATAGAGCTGGACATTTGGAATCATAGGTCCTCTTAAATCAGCCGTCTTGAGAAGACACCTACAGTCAAACTGAGAGGTGCTGCTGGAAGCAAACATGCTGGAAAGGTAGAAACATCTGCAAAGTGGGAAAAGTTTTACCACCAGAAGAAGAAAAACACGACAAATGTGTTTATTACTGCTGCATCAGCACTTTGACTGTGTGTGTGTGTGTGTGTGTGTGTGTGTGTGTGTGTGTGTGTGTGTGTGTGTGTGTGTGTGTGTGTGTGTGTGTGTGTGTGTGTGTGAGGCCCTCAGGCAGCGTGTGTGTCCGTCTTTGCCTCCGTGGAATTCTATTAATGTCTAAAACCTAAAAAGAAAACGTCCTCGCGCTCACACACTCCCACCCTCAGGCTCTGTATGTGTGTGACAGCAGATTAAGTCGCTTTGTGAAAGATGTCTTTACGCGCGCGCACAGACACACACACACACACACACACACACACACACACACACACACACACACATTTAAACTCGGGCTTGTGCTGATTCAGCTGAACAGGATTCTCCCTTTTCCTCCAGAGATGTTTGTCATTTCTTTCTTTCTCCGTCTCCCAGATCTCTGTGTGAAAGAAACGGTGGCCTGTTTTCCTCTTGCTGCTCTCCTTGATCGTTCACACTGTCACTGCCGGACAGTCGGAGCCATTAAAGCTCAGACTCTCTTTATTTGTTGACTCTCCTGTCATTGGTTTTCAATGGGGCCGCTAGCTTAGCTTAGCATCACAGCCAGGACAGCTGACTCTGGTGTTTGCATTCGTCACACGTACACAGAAGTGACGGGTTCATTCAGCAGCAGACGCCCAGCGCTGCGGTCAGAGTCTGTCCCGCTCTCACACGACAGATTAAGTTTAATTCCTGATGAAGCAGCAGCTCCTCAGATCGTGTTCGCGGCTGCATGTGACAAATCTGAAGCGAGCCGAGACGTGATGAATTCCCCAACGAGGATAAAACGTTTAATCCCAAAACAAAGAGGAGCTCCGTCGAGTGACACGACAGGATCTCCGAGCTCTGCTGCCTCTGGGAGGCTTTTAGAAATGACCAACAGGAAGTCTTCATGGGTCAAAACACAGAGATCAAAGCGGAAGCAGAGCTCATCACATGATAAACACCTTTGAAAAGTTCTCCAGGACTTAGAAGTCAGGGACTTCCAAACCAGACGGAGAGGATGGTTCAGGAAGAGAAAAGAACACACTGTGGATGAAGTGGAGACGGCGTGAACACGGGCTGGACGTGTTACTTTATGCTGCACGTTTGTCGTGCTTCCTGCTTCACTCAGCTCGCTTCCTGATTGGCTATCGCCTGGTTCCACGTGACGATCCACAGAGAGCGTGCTCGGCTATCCTCGGGGTCCCCCCCCCACACGACAGGATATCAGATCGTAAATATGGAACATGTTTAATATTTGAAATCGGTGCGGCCCCGACGTTCTCCCGAGCAGATCAGGGGATCCGTCACACCACAGGAGCATCTGGAGAGATCATCTGTAGAACCATCAGAACAGCAGGACTCTGCTTAGTTAAACTGGAGGGGTGCTTGTGTGGAACATTCTGCTGTGATGTCTAATGAGCGTAAAGCCTCTGAGACGACGAGACGTCCTCGTTTACAGACTGCTTGTAACTTCAGATGGAGTGGGCACGGTGGTATAGTGGTTAGCGCTGCCCCCTCACAGCTTGAAGGTTCCTGGTTTGAATCCCTGTTCAGACGTAGCGGGCCTTTCTGTGTGGAGTGTGCGTGTGGGTTCCCTGCAGGTACTCCGGCTTGCTACAGGTACATGCTCCCTGGGTTCATTGGTGACTCGACTCTAAGTTGTCTGTCTCTGTGTGTCAGTCCTGTGATTGTCTGGCGACCTGTCCAGGTGTAACCCCGCCTCTCGCCCAATGACAGCCCGGATAGGCTCCAGCCCCCCCGCGACTCAGCCAATGTGTTCCACCTCTTTCTCCACACACAGTAAGGAAACAAGAACTCCTCGACACCAAAAATCTTAATGGTAACTGCTGGCTACCAAATCCTGTGATGCCAAACGCCTGAGCATTATGGCGAACAAGAAGCTGTACGAGTTGGATGTGGGAGCTAGCGGCCCACCTCTAGGCTAGGTGTTTTGCTAAATGGTTGAATGATCCGGGTCGTCAATCTCGATACACAGTCCAAAATCCCAAAGCCACATCTCGTCTTATTCTGCTGCAAAACACTTTGACACCAAGAAATGTCGATGAAAAAACAACTTAATCCCATGTTAACAGGCCATGTTCACTGTGTCAGCCAGGGGCTTTAATCCTCTGCTCGCCCGTTGAATCCAACAGGATTAAACGTTTGGGAGGGGCGTCCTTTCACTGAGTATCAGAGCTGTGCAGAGTCGTGGACACACAGGCTGAAAAGAGTCGGCTGAGTTGAACCTGATGAGAAAAAGATTGAAAACAAAAGTACAGAAAGAAGTAATTAATAGATGGCGGCGTCCTGTTTTTGTTCTCCATCTCCCTTATGAATATTCACCATTTTTATTTCAAAAACTTTACGTTTCATCTCAGCAAGTCCTTGTTCCTCCCTGCCTGCTGTCCTAGTTGTACCTGTGACAACACACACACTTAAACACACACTTAAACACACACTTTTCCCAACAGCCACCGCCTCAGTGCCAAGTTGGACTAGCTACAAAGACAAACCCTCACACACACTCGCTCTCGGGTGGAGTAATGACACAGATATAAAGGGGGGCGGGATCGCACACACACTCGGAGGGGTGGGATAAGGGACTGGAAAGGTGTGTGTGTGTGGGGGGGGGGGGATGGAGGGGGGAGGGGGGAGTAGAGAGAGAGGACACACACACATACTCACACGATGGAACCATATGTGAGGGGACACACACTAAAGAGGCCTAACATGTCCTGTTAAATACATAATATCCAGCACACACACAGATTTAAGTGTCATGTAAAATTCACCTCCGGAGCCCCTGAAGCCGACGTTTGAGGTGACAAATGACAGACAAGTGACAGAGAGGGAAAACCAAGACTGTGCCGGTGCTTTAGCGTGTTTAGCTCCAAACTCAGAGACTCTAAAATAAGGTGAGGCGGAGCTGGGACCATTGGGCGAAAGGCCGGATTGTTTAAGACGAGACACAGTTTGTACGAAGTGCTCGATCAGAAGACTAAAGTGTTCACAGCTGTGCCGAATGACCACACATGCACTTTTGACCATTTTCAAGCTCAGGAGTCTTCCTTAAGTTTTCCAGAGTTGGGTGTCAGGCTGGACAGGACGTAAAAAGTACGTGGCAGAAGTCCCCACGACAACAGCAACAACTCTCCTCAGAGATATTCCTGGTGTCTTTTCAAGATACCAAAAGAAGAAAGCGCTTGAAAAATCTCCTGATCCTTCTTACTTTCCAGGTGGGTTGCTGTTGAAAGACGTGGAAAGGTTACAAGAGACCACGGAGGACAACTTTTGGTCCGTCTAGAACTTCTTCAGCTACTGCCAGATGATTCAAGAGTGGGACGCAAGGGGCTGTGGGCTGTCAAGGCTTTGCAGGACACTCGCTCAGCAAAGTCCTGCACCGACTGGACATTTCAGGCGCAGCAAAGAAGACAGCCATTCATTCCATGAAGCTGCAGAAAAAGCAAGCAGATGGCTTTGGATCAAGAGGGCTGATCTGTGGGCGCTTGCTACTGGGACGTAAGTCGGGGCCTGATCAACCCTGGCTGGGCCGCCTGGGCGAGGGTGTCTGATGTTGAAAGACCAGAAGCATTGGAAGCATTCTGTTGTGTGCAGGAGAAGAGGCAATTTAGCTTTACTTTACTGAACGTAAAGGGTGGGACTTGTAGCGAGAACTGTTAGCATTCAGAGGTGTTTATTGATCCACATGATTTCTTTCTGATCCACTCACTGCAGGTTTGATGATGCCAGACGATTCAAGCATTAAATGACCTCCGAGAGCCTCCGATCACCCGTGGAAGCTGCAGCGATGATGTTCAGCCTTCGAAGGTGTCGGCGTTTCCTCCTGCTGCTTTGTTGTTGTTGGTCTTTAACAAACTGTGGGATCTGGTTCACCGAGTTTAGCTGAGAATACAGGACCAGGACACACACACACACACACACACACACACACACACACACACACTCTTAGGACAGCAAGGAGGTGGTACCGCTGCTGCGTTTCAAACACAACCCCTCTGAGAGGTTCTGGTTGGGAAGTGTGTCAGTGAACGGCGGTGATCACACACACACACACACACACACACACACACACACACACACACACACACACACACACAGAGTTATCGTCTGATATTCTAATTAGTACGACATCAAAACAGGAAAGAGGTCCACCAACTCCCTGCAGACACACAGCCTGTCCAACAGCCCTACCTTCACCGTGTGTGTGTGTGTGTGTGTGTGTGAGCATCAAATCTGTGAAGTCGTCATTTCTCTCGAATGTCTGACAGCAGTTTTCTGCATTCAGGGTTTTCCTTCATGACTGTGAGACACTTTAACCGGAATGTTTGGGAATCGAACCTGCGACAGTGAAACCACTACGCCATAGAAAGCACTACTTCCTGGTTTTAGAGGCCTAACTTAAGATTTAAATGTGCTTTGTTTAGTCCCACAAATCCTCATTATAAATCTTCAACATGAAACCTTGATGAAGGCACAAAGCTGTATCCTCACGATAATTTATTTAACCTTGTGTGTGTGTGTGTGTGTGTGTGTGTGTGTGTGTGTGTGTGTGTGTGTGTGTGTGTGTGTGTGTGTGTGTGTGTGAGTGTGTGTGTGAGTGTGTGTGTGTGTATGTGTGTGTGAGTGTGTGTGTGAGTGTGTGTGTGTGTGTGTGTGTGAGTGTGTGTGTGAGTGTGGCGGCAGGCCAGGTGCCCTACTGTCACCCTGATTCAATCTGACCCTCGGGGGGGGAACCTTCCTCCCACGGGGAAGCTGTTTCCCAGGGGACACCGAGGCTGATGGACACACCAAGGACAGCTACACAACCTAATCACTGTTTATAAAAAGTGCTCTTAGGCTCTAGTTTCAAAAGTGAGGCCGAAGCAGAAGTGTCTTAAACCTGCGTTCTTTATAATGACCAGCAGGGGGCGACTCCACTAGTAAGATTCTATAGAAGTCTATGAGAACATGCTCCTCCTCCTCTCCTGAGTTATTCCCTCAGTAAACATGTTCCTAATGAGTTTATGGTCTCAGTCTCTTCAAGTCTTCTTCAACACAGCGTGATGTTCATTTAGTCTCTGATGCTCCCATTGAGAGTCACACAGACCAGGAAGAGGGGAGGAGTTAGGGCGGGGCTACCTGTACAGTACATGTGCAACTCCTCTCAAAAATATGCTCGTGCTAGCTTGACATGTATAAACAGGTTGTCTGCAGTGGTGAAACAGGCTGTAATGGCTGCAACATAATCCTTGATGGGTCAAAGGTCGTCCACTAAAAGTTCTTGTTGTTTCCACTGACAGGCTCAGATTGTTATTCTAAGTGTGTGACAACATGACAGAAAGGATCCCTACAGAGATAGACCTTTTTGTTACAGAGGAAGATGATTGTTTTAACCACAAACACACCAGACTCCATTCATAAAAATACTGATTTTACCTCCTATAACATGGGAGTTTCTGGTCAACTTCTGCGTCCATTGTTGCCTGTAGCAGATGCATAACACAGCCTTCATCAGCATCATGATTATCTGCCCAACAAACTGAGGACAAAGCAGCAAAAGGAGGGGAACGTCTGAACGTTCGTCCTGGAATCAGTCCTCGTATCACATTTATTCAGCGCAGTCAGAGGGAGGAGTTAAAGGATGGAGAGCCTTTAAAAGAAAGAATACTGTATACATGAGAGAGAGAGAGAAAGTGTAGTTCAACATTCAGGAGACGGACCGACAGAGAAGAAGATGATTTTATGAGGAAAATGAGGAAGAGAAAAGAAGACGTTACAGGATGAAAGCGTGAAGAAATAAACAAACAGAGAAGACAAGAAAAGTCAAAGACGATAAAAGAGGAGGATGAAATCTGTGCGCATGGAGAAGTGAAGAAGAAGAGAAGGTGACTTTAACAGCAAACCGACAGGTCAGTACGATTTACTATGAATAATATTAATACATTAACAATGTTCATTGATTTTTTATCAATTATAAAATAAGACTTTTGATCCATTTGTGAATATTTATAAATTTGTTAAATGTTTTTTGAAATGCATTTTTCATTTCAATATTGAAGCAGAACAGTGTCCTCCGTTTTTAAAGAAATGTAATAATTATAGTGTATTAGTATATAAAGAAAATCATCTGTTCTTCTTTATTATAGGAGGTTGCAATTAAAGAAACTGCGTGCTCGTATAACAAACTGTGGTGGAACCGTCTGAACATCGGACTCCAGCCGCGCACAAACTTACTTCTGTTTAAACGATTGTACAAAAAAGACATTTTCAACAGGTAGAGAAGAGGAAGACTGTCAGAGCTCATTACATTGATTCATTTATTTTCTGTTTCTGCTGTGGACGCTGGCTGAATAATCCTGTAGATACGGGGTGGGAAAACATAAGTCCTCTCCTTTTCGAACGTCCTGTTTTTTTATTTTTGTTTTCACATTTCAATATTTAATCTGCTGATGAGATTCGTCAAAGAAAAAAAGGTGATTAAAACTAACTTTTGTTGCATTTTTAATTTGAAATTTGATAAAGATTTATTTAATTTATATGCAAAAAAAAAGTTCTATTATAAAAATATAGACGATAAGAATAAATATAAAAAAAATACAATATGAAATATTGAAATGACTTAAATGAGATTAAATCACAAAACATATTTAAACATTGATTTGAGAAATTAATTTATTCTACATAAACTAAAAATGTAAATATGATAGTAAACAGTAAAGTCATATTTAACATCGTTTCATGATGTCAGGTTTGTTGTAAACAAAGAAACAAATAAAACTGATGAAAGAATTAAAACAATAAAGAAACTCTGTGATGAATGTTTTCATTTTAAATTATTGTTGACCGTAATGAATCAATAATTTAACATCATACAAGTTATTTATATATATATATATATATATATGTTTTGTTTTTTTACCACAGTGTTAGTAAATATTTACCTTTGTGTGTTGTGTTCTAAGTGATAGAAAAGAATGTCGGATTGTAAGAAAGAATGTAACGTTCAACCGGCCAATCAGACGGAGTTTCAGATTTATTCGACCAATCAGGAGGCTGAGCTGATGTTTCTGTTCTCCCTGCAGGAGTGAGACATGAAGATGAGTCCGGACACTGAGGAGGTACTGACTCTGTGTGTGTGTGTGTGTGTGTGTGTGTGTGTCGTATGGTTCTAGTAAAAAGATAGAAATGAGGGAACAAATGAGAACGACAGAAAATGTAGTAAAGTGTATTTAAAAGTATATTTACATGCTCTCTGTTCATCAGGCCGTCAGGTGTGCAGCGTCCACCTGCAGCTGTGTGTGCTTCCAACCAGGAAGTGTCCAGCTCAGGTCATGTGATCGCTGTGGACACAGCTGGGTGGCACATGGTAAGACACACACACACACACACACACTTTTCATTCAAGATTTGACCTCAGTGTCATCAGAGGTAGATGCAAACAAAACAAAACTTCTCAAAACTCTCAAAATGTTGGACCTCACACACGCGCGCACACACACACACACACACACACACACACACACACACACACACGCTGCAGATGTGTTCAGTCGCTACAGTGACATGAAGTCAGGTGTCGCTGTCATCACATCACCAAAAGCATCTGGAGAGAACATCTGCACACACACACACACACACACACACACTCCTCCTTGTGTCTTTGATTTACATTTAACTTTCATATGTCACAAAAAGAATATTGTTTTTTATTCTGTTATTATTCTGTTGGTGTTTTGTTTTATTTGTTTCATCTTGTGATCATTTTTCTAACATAAAACTACAGCGAGCCACATTTTTTCACTCACTCTGGTAGAAACCCTTAGCAGTTATTAACAGTCCAATCCTACTAAGTATGAAATGTACCATATTCTGGCGATGTAACAACAAGATGAAAACTATTATAACCTGTTCCCTCTCAGCTTTGGAGAAGCTCCAGTTCCAGGCCCCGCCTCCCTCCAGCTGCGGCCCAGTGGAGGTGGCCCTTCCTGGGCTGGTGTTCGACCTGAGCTCTCTGGTCTTATACGGAGCTCAGGCCGTTCCTGTTCGCCTAAAAATCCTGCTGGACCGTCTCTACAGCATCCTGACCCCAGAACAGGTACACATGGCTGAATATGAGAATTCAATTGTGTTTTGGTTCGATGTGTAACAGATGCTTTTTGTCTGTGTCAGGTCGGCCACATTCTGCGCACACTGGGCTGGAGTTTGGGGGATTATGTTAGAGGGTACATGCTGCAGGTAAATACTTACACTGTGTACCATAAAATGTTAAAAATAAGAAATATATTTATATTATATTGATATTGTGTTTATATATTTGAAATACCCCAGCTTCATCTTGAGGCGATAGGGACTAAAATTGGACAGAAAACCTGTAACTGAAACTCGCATCGCCACTGAGTATATGTGTCATTTTTCTGTCTCCAGAGACTGACCCGATGCTTGATGATCGTATATTTATTGTCTGTCTAAGGGGTCAGCATCACTGTACAACTGTCATGTTACTACCGATTATCTCTAACTGAATCAGAGACTTGGAGTAAACACAAGCAGCCCAATCACAGTCCCAGGGTCTCCCATATGATCTCTGTAGCTGTTGGTCCTCTTGTGCTTTTTAACTTTAGACTCACAGACTGATTCAAACTTCCCTTGGTTAGTTTTGAGGTTTACATCTGTCCTTCATTTCCTTCCAGTATCCCAGTGGGAAGGTGCTGGACCGCTGGTTGATGGTGACTCCCGAAGAAGAGCTGCTCATCCTCAAACAGTTCCTACGCTTTGGTGAGACTCGTCCCATTGTCGAGTTAATGACACTTCAGTGCCTGGCAGCTGTCAATCACATCTCTAACCCAGAGCTAAACCCCGGCCCGAAGAGCTGCCAATCAAACGTCATCACCATCATCGAACGAAACGCTGGAACTCCAGGAGAGTTTAAGAACACAAGAGGAGATTCACGTTCAGAGACCGATGTCTGTCGTTTGAAGAACCATTGTCCTGCGGACCACAAAGATACTGACCACCGATTTGAAAACTCTGCAGGTGGACTGTCTTTGCTTCTGCCTTTCCACTTTCCAAGCTCAACTTTCCACTCTTTGGTTTCACCCACCAAGGTAAATGAATGACTTCAAGGCCAATAAAGCCTTCCACCTACTGTATATCAAGGTTGTTCAAGTTTGACTAGAACATCTTCTTTTTAACCCCCGTCCTGTTTGCTTTTCTTTTACCAGGATTTTGTTCCTCTCAGTAAGATAACTTGCCTACGGAGGCCCAATGGAACCAAACTGACTGAGACACAAAGACCACAAGAAGGAAGAAGACAGCATGAGAATTATCCCATTTTGCAGCAACCTAAAGATGAACCATCTATAAAAATCAAAGCCGACCCCGACAAGCCAAATCTTTCCCAGTCAATGTGGCATCAGAAACCCTGCTTCCACAACGATCAGGATCTTGACCTTTACAGGAGCTTGGCCAAACAGGAGAACACCTCCTCACATATTCCTACTTCCTCCCCATTCTATCCGTCCATTTCCTCTTCTTCCTCCTCTCCTCCGAAGCTTCCCCAGAAGTTGCAAGGCTCCTCTTCCTACTCCCTCAGTCCTCTCCCATCCTTCTCCTCCTCCTTTCTCTGTCCTCTTCCAGCTTCTTCCTTTTCTTCCTCCCTCCGTCCTCTCCCCTCTTCCCTCTGTGCCCTCCCTTCTCTTTCATCCGCAGGAGGTCGGAAAGGGAGGGTCTGCTGTGGCGTTTGTGGAAAAAGTTTCTATGACAAAGGTACGCTTACTGAGGTGTCTCTGCATTCAGTATACTTTCATTTTGCTTTACGTTGAGTGCTCAGAGGTAATGCATCTTCAAGGGTTAGAGTTTGGGGTTCAACAAAATTCTGATTCACTGATTTTGTTCCTTGGGCTTACAAAGGACACGATTCAAGGTGTCTGCTGAGCTTGTATCTCAGGGTTCAATAGGGTTACATTTGGTAGCCTCCACTAATTTTATGTCCTTGGGTTTCAATTTTAAATATTCTGTTAATTTTTGTCTTGGGGTTTCACAGAGCCCAATTCAAGATCCTCATTGGGTCCCAAGGGGTCAGATTCGAGATCCTTAACTGATGTTGTGTCTTGGGGTTCCACAGAGTCCAATCTGAGATCCCCAACTAATTTTGTGTCTAAGGGTCCCATGGATTCCAATTTGAGATGAACTGATTTCCATCTTGGGGCTCCACAGGGCACAATTCAAGATCCTCTACAGATCTCGTGTCTTCTGGTTGCACAGGGTCCAGTTTGATATCCTCAACTGATATTGCATCTAGATCCACGACTTATATTTCACTCAGGGTTCAAATTCTAGGGTCCAATTCTAGACCCCCATCTGATTTTGGGTCTTGGTGCTTAAGAAGGTCGAATTTGAGATCCTCAACTGTTCTTGTCATTTTGGATTCTAAAGATTTCAATTTGACATCCTGTCCAATATAAATATGTTTTTGGCTCTTGCTCAGCACCCTTTTTCTTGTGTTTGTACAGGAACACTAAAGATCCACTACAACGCTGTTCACTTAAAGATCAAACATCGCTGCACAGTGGCGGGCTGCACCATGGTGTTCAGCTCGCTGCGAAGCCGGAACAGACACAGCGCCAACCCAAACCCTCGGCTTCACACAGGCTCCAGCAGAGAGGCACACACCAACAGAAACAGCAGCGCTGACCCACAGACAAGCTTACACTCTGAAACCATGATACACAAAAACGCTCGCAAAAACATGCACAACACTCACAAACAAATCTGCAATGATAAAGACATCAGCAACGCTCTTTGGCAACAGGATGATGATGCGCAAACAATAATGCGTGTACACACCCTAAAAAATGGATTTAACTGTCGGACAAGCCAACAACAAGGCTGCCAGGAAAACACACCACCTCCAGCTGACTCCAGTCCCTCTTCACCCCCTCTATCCCGGACTCTAGACCAAATCACCAACCAGAACGTAATCCTGAGTGACTCCACCTTCAGAACCGAGGGCCCATCTCCACCTCCACTCCTCCCTGCTCGCAGTGCTTCCTCCCTGGGCTCACCTCCCTCCCTCATCCCTCTGGTTGCTCAAGCGGCAGAGAAAACCGAACTCTGTGGGCGCTTCCCCAGCCCTCACCCCAACCACAAGTCACCTACTTCCCTCCCTAGTCCCACCTCCATCAACATTTCAAGCCACTCCGGTCAACCTGTGTCACATGACTATGGTGTCCCAGAAGAAAAACAAGGCAAAGCTTGCACCAGCCCACTGTCCATTCAGCAGCATCGCTGGGAATCAGGTGACCCCATGCCGAAGAAGAAGTCCAGGAAGTCGAGCATGCCGGTGAAAATTGAAAGAGAAAAGACGGAGGGCAGGAGAAACAACAATGAGGAGGAGTGCTGAAGATCTTTAGTGGTTTGTTACTCACACACTCAACAGCGAAACTTTTTAGAATAAACATGATGTTAAGTGACTGTAACACTGGTTTAGATACTCTAAGCCTTATTTAAGTTCTGGATAGATGCACAATGTTTTCATTCATCAAGTCCATGGTTAGCTAACAAAAGTTTTTTTATTGTGAAGTTGTGATCACTTTTCAGGGACCTGTTTCATAACAATGCAGGTTCATCAAAACTCCATATTTCATAGGTTACTGACTCCGAAACGTGGAAGGTCCTGGACATGATTTAACTACCCAGTTTGTAAAATGTGTAATATAAGGTATAATTTATATGTTCTGTTACAGTTGAAGTATCACTGCTGTGTTTGCCATGATCAATGTGTATTTACAGCATGCTGCTCTGTGCAAGGGCTCCCCCCTGTGTCCGTTGAAAAACACTGAAATAAACTGCAATTAAAACTCTACTTCCATACATTTAACTGACAATACTTCTGTACGTTTACTCAAGTAGGATTTAAAATGCGTATTTTATTATTTCGTATTTATACTTTTAATTAGGTTTTATAAAGGACTTAAATAAAATATTGTTAATGTTGTTTCTGGGTATGTAATGGCTTGAGAATGACTTTCCTTTGTTTATTGTTTATTGAATGATTTAACCAATGCCAATGTTAATGCTGCTTTAAAAACTCAAAGAAGACGGAACGGAACACCCGGCTCCGGGAGAGGGTTCTACTCGGATGACATTAATACACGCGCTCAAACCGGCAATTGGGTCGAGCTAGTAAATAATGCAAGGTTTGAAGATGTTTTTCGATTTTAAAAACTAAACTGTTGTTGGGATTCTGTGTAAAATGTCTAAAGGTGAGGTTCTGAGAGGGTTTGTGACTGAGAGGCTCGCTGCTGCCTCCCAGGAAATCTTAGCGGTTGTAGACAGAATCGTGGCCGAATACGAGGAGGAGGCTTCGGGCTTCAGACAGGAGATCGAGCGGCAGAAGAGCCAGCTGGAGGTTCTCCAGCAGCCCCAGGTCACACCAAACAAAGCAGGTTAGTTCTTCATGTCTTTGCACAGAAATTTAGATTTAGGAAACCTGAAATAACTGGTTTGGTCATATGGGGACATGTCAAACTCCATTAAGATATCTTGTAATTTACTATTAACTCGGTTAAAAGTATATTATCAATCATCAAATCAAAATACCTGTGATGTAACTTTCATCAACTGGACAGTCTTTAATTCGGCATTACTATAATTAACCAACGAGTTCATAATTTACTTATTTGTCACGTTTTCCTCACTTAACTTTAGGTAAAATATGTTTGAATTACGTACTTTGTTATGGGAGTTTGGTACATGTGCTCCCTATAATACAGTATTCATACCATGCTGGGCAGACTCAGTATTTTTTTTTGCCCCTGGGAATAATAGTGATAATAATCACATTATTTGTTTACGGTTCTTCTGAGAGGTTCGGTGAGCTTGGATAATATGCTGCAAAATTTCAAAATAAAACCTTCAAAATGACAATATTCATCAGTAATTACCATAGATTGGATAATTACTAATTACAAGTGGAAATGTTGATTTTTGTTGTTAGATGTGAAGCACAGCAGGAGTCTCGGGCCTTTTGAGGAAGAGAAACATGAAGATGAAGAGGATGATGTCCTGGAAGACTCAATTACTGAAACTCCATCAGGGTGAGAGAGTATTTATATTGTGACTGTTTAGCAAAATTATCCAAGAAGATTATTGGAAAAGAAGTTCATCCCTTCTTATTTAGAAAAAAGAATTATTTCAACCAGTGTGTAATGTCTGCGTCTATTGTCAGACTTTAACTGACCTGCAGCCGATCATTTTCTTTCAGGCCTTTATCCGTCAGAGCTCAGTTCAAGAAGAGAAAGCCCGGCAGATCTCCGATTAGTGAAACACAGAACCACGTGGACCTCAGGATCCGGATCCTCGAGGACCCTCAGACGAATGTTCTCACAAAAAATGGTAAGTGCAAAAACATGTGTTTGTGTAAAATTACCACAAACCCAAAAGGACACTGACTGATTTACACCTGGTTTAAAGGTTCAGTTCAACTAAATCACAAAAGAGAACAACTTACATCTTTTGGGATCAGCCATGCACGTGTGTAAGGGCTTTGGTTTTGGGATGTCTGTCTGTGATGTTTGTGCTGCTACCCAACACAATGAAGGTAAGTAAATGTGTCTTATTTTTAGTTTCTTTTGCTTCTCAAAGCCCGGAAAGAAAAATATGTTCGTTGTAAATGTTTTTCTCAAAGCCTCTTTCTTGTAGTTTTGGGTGTGAAGTTGTAATTTGATTGAACTGAACCTTTTCTTGAGATATGTGAATTTCAAACAGTCAAAAATAGCAACCGTCAGAGCAAGTGATAGGAACTAGAGCTAAAGAAATAAAGATTACTGGTGGTCAGTGTTGAGCTTTAACGCCTCATTCAGTAACACGTTAATGAGTATTTTAAGGATTCACACTTTCTAAAACTGTAATATTATTACAGCTATAAATCCAGGGTTATTGTGTAGAGGGATTTCTCTTGGTTTCTCCGTGCATGCGTTTCAAGGACTAGCCAAAAAAGTAAACAAATGCTGGAGGATGAGAGAAAAGTCGACTTCTGAAAGATGCAAAGAACATCCGTTGGAAACTTTGTGCAAGCATCAAAATGCTTTCAGCCGCAAATAAGTCCAACGTCAATTTTGCCAAATTTGTGGAAGCGTTCGATACGGCAGCACAGCAACATCAAACTTGTCGAAGTAAAAACACCAGCGCTGACAGGGTGATGCCAGGGACGCTGCCAGGGATGCATGCACTCCAGCTAAATAACAGGGGCCGGAAATCAGAGCAAGTGGTGGAGAGACGTTAAGTGGACAAGATCTGAAGAAGGTAGGCTTTATGAGGTTGTAAGTCACTCTAGCAGGAAGGAGGGAGTGTAGAAATGTAATACTTTTAATACCAATTAATTAGTAAAGTAATATTACTGTTTTAAGGACTGTTAAAAATAACCATTGCACTTCCTAGTTAACTTGCCCAACACGGCTGGAGGGTAATATCACAAGTTATGGTGCCCAATCCAATTGGTAACGCCAATTCTGATATTTTTATCAACATATTAAAAGAAACCTTTGAATAAAGTTGAGAATCACCGATCCACACCACTCCCTAATGTTTTTTTCACTTGTCCGAATTCTAGCTGCTTGGCTTAATCTTTAAAGGAAGTCTTGTTGCAGAAAGGTTGTGGACATTAAGAATCTTTGCACTGAATGGTTTCCATCTTTCCCCTGTCAGTTCTTAAGAAATGTCCAATGTTGAAGCTGAAGTGTCCTCGAGGCCTGAAGGAGGCAGACTTCCTGGACTTGCTAAGGTCCACCTTTCCTCAGCTGTCCGGAGACAACAAACTTTTTGACATCTTAACGTCCGATATCAGACGGAGATTACAGCCTCTGAAACTAAAGACAGTGACACCAGAGGAGATCCACAGAAACATCAGCTGCTCGGGATGGGGGAAGTCTCCTCTTTATATCCAACTGAAGGTAGCTTGTCATATTCTGTTGCTATTTTGGCTGCTAAAGACAAAAGCATTCAATTCAGTTTCTTGCTGTTCAAAAGGTTTTGAAAAAGGCATCCCTTTTTTAATAATAGATCCCTGGTTGAGTTACAGTTCTTATTTTTCCAGACACCAAAGGAACAGGTCAACAAAGATGAAATTCATCCTCTACAGACGAAAGACAACAACTCTGAAGTCTCTCCGTCTACCTCTGCCGTATTGAAACCAAGGCTTCAAGCAAGGTAATTAAGTCACAAGCCACTGTAAAAGGTGAAACATACACTATTTGGCTTAAAATGATGTGGACGCCTTTAGCCTATATGTCACATGTCTGACAATCTACACCCTGGGTATTAATGCTCTGCTCCAACACCCCACTTTCCTAGTTTAAGTCTTCCACCAGATTTTGAATGTGGAAGGGATTTTCCCCCTTCAGCCACAAGAACGTGAGTGAGGTCTGACAGTGATCATTACTGCCTCTGTGGTCAACAGGAAACAAATCTACTCATTCAGTTGGAAGCACCTTGGACTGCCTAACAAACACTAGATGAGGCATTCCCAAACATGTCCAAACAATGATGTGAACCATCAAGCTGATGTTTGGTGGACATACTACAAACGTGTAAGCCAAGGTCCTGAAGCCTCTGAGGAACAGGTTTTGTGCTGATGTTGCTTCCAGAGTTTGGAACTCAGAACTTAGTGTTGCAAATGATGGTAAACCTTGTGTAGCCGGGTCGACCTTCAACTGACTTATAGGAAATGCCTGTAATCTTGGTTTGATACACCTTGAATGGGTGTGGTTTGGGCTACCAGATCAACTGATTCGAAAAGATGTTCACATACTTCTGGCCAAATAGTTTTGTTACCTCAAACAAACAATATATTATCAGGTAGATCTCAAATGTGCCACTTCTGTACCACTTTAATTTTTGCTCTTGGTTCCCACAGCGTCTCTGCTCTGGAAGGCAGCAGAGCTGAAGTGTCACGCAGCTCAACATCACACCAACAGGACATGGAACTAGAGGAAGCTAATGATAATGATCGTGGGATATCAGAACTGTCTGATGGCTTTGTAGCCTGCTCTGCAGCTAAGAGTAAAGGGAATGCTAGTGATCATAATGAAAAGGAAGAAGAAAGAGGAGCGGCGAATGACAGCGATGATGATTGGAAACCAGAAAAGGACGACGAGGAGTTGAAAGAAAGTGACTCTGAACTGCAGCCAAAGACTTCCAAGAAACAAAAAGGCAGACGTTCTGGTGTCAAGGAGACTGAAACAAAAACTGAGAACAGTGATGTTCTCACCTGCAAAGTCTGTGGAGCACAGCAGCAATCAGAAGTTAAGCTTGTCAAACATGCCTGGAGTCACATGGAAGATCAGGGAAGCCTTTGCGGAGTTTGCGGAGAACTTTTAGAGTCTGTGGAGGTGTTGAAGGATCATCTTCCAAGTCAGCACAAAACTAACGACTGCCACATTTGCGGAGAGTCTTTCCTCAGTATTCTCAGCTTCAATGAGCATGTGGCTGCCCACTCAGGGGAGAGACCATACGAATGTGACGTTTGCCCTGATAGGTTTGCATTGAAGGTGTCCCTGGAGAATCACCAGAAACTCCATGAGGCAGGGAAGCTGCATAAATGTCACACTTGCAGTAAAGAGTTTGAATTAAAGGCACAGTTAAAAGCTCACCGCCTAACTCATACACACCTCTGCGGCGTGTGTGGTAAATCGCTTAGTGACTACAGGTCTTTATCCCGCCACAAGATGACCCACTCTCGGGAAAGACCTCACGGCTGTCAGGTTTGTGGGAGTACGTTTAAACTTCCTGGTACGCTGAGACAACATGAGAAGATCCACACAGAGAGAGAAAGATCATACCTCTGTGATGTTTGCTGTAAAATGTTCTTGACAAGTAAGCAGCTGCAGATACACATGAGAACACACACCAACGAGAAGCCATACCACTGTGGCGAATGCGGCAAGGGATTCACAACCAAGGGACCTCTGACAGTTCACATGCGGGTCCACACGGGGGAGACACCATACCGCTGCCCAGACTGTGGCTGGTCCTTCAAACGGAAGGTTCATTTGGATAACCACGTGACGGTCCATTCGGACCTCAAACCATTTGTCTGTGGGATTTGTGGGAAAGCATGTGCTCGCAAAGTGTACCTGAAAGTCCACATGAGGACCCACAATGGGGAGAGACCATACAAGTGCACCCTGTGTGACAAAGCCTTCACTCAGAGCCACTGTCTGAAAACACACATGAAGAGCCATCTGGTGGCAGAGGCTGCGACATGACATTAACTCCGGACCACACTCATATTTTTATTTGTCTCCTTTAATTGGAACTGTGAAAGATGAGTTGTCCTCAATTTAATTTAATGTTTCAGCAACTTCTGTTAAGGCCCCTGTGGTCTTAAAATAATTATAAGTCAGAAGACTCTAAAGAAATCGGTGCAGTTTTGAGGCTGGTCTTCAGCAATACCAGTGGTGCTGTGATGCTGGACCTTGTGACAGCGGTGTTTGGAGTTAAATGCTCCTGTCACCAAAATCTCAATGACAATTTGGAATCAAATGCTAAAGTAAAGCAGGTATCAATGTGTTCAGCATCTGGTTTAGCATGCTGGCATGCTAACATTTGGTAATTAGCACCAAACACAATGTGCAGCTCAGGCTTTTGAGAGCTTGCAGGTATCTGTTCATAAGCCAAACTCTTAGTCAACGGGATTATTACTTTGACATGATGTTAGTCTGAGCTTACCTGTCTTTGCTGGAAAAAAAGAAGGCTGGTAGAGATTTGAAAGTCACTAGAAGCACATTTACAGCTCAGTGTTTCTATGTGGGCACCTGTATTGAAGCTGGGCTGGGGTCTCATCTATGCGAGGCCAACCTAGTTTGTGTCTTTGGGGAGTGCTTGTACATAGTCGTAGTCCTTTTGGTTAAATAAAACAAAAAACATGACTCTGTCTTAGGTTCTGAGTAATACACAGTCATCTGTGTATTACATGTGGAAAGGTTTGCTTGCAGTAATGCTAGCTCAGCTTTTCCCCATACATCTTGCACGTCAATCAATCAGTCAGTAGGTTTTTTTAATGCAACGCCAAGTCACAAGAAACAGCAGTGATTCACAGGAACCCAACAAAGCACACAAACTCTGGGAAAGACACAACACTGTCCCCTATTTATAAATGGGACATGGATGTGTACAGTGCACTGTTTGTTGGCGATTCTGAGATGGTCCAAACTTCAAGCTTGCCTCCCAGAATACTTTTGGAAACTCCAGGTACCATAAGTAAGCGTGCATTTCTGTTTGCAGTCACACCTGGCTGAGATCGAATGGCATTGTGAGCTTGTCCACCTCTGTTGTTACGTATTTACTGACCATTCATCAATACCAGGTGTCAACTTTTTTATACACGTTGGTAATAACTCAGTTTACTCACACAGGCTTGATCTCTGCCGGTCTCTCTATTTGTGACTCTATCTTCTTTGTTACTGGTGGTGTATGCTCTCTGACACCCTCAACCAACTCTGCAGTCATGAACCATTGCCAGATTACATCCGTGACAAGCATTTGCATACGGTACACAGCAAATCTTTCATATAACAAGGAAGGGGATTAATGAAACGCATCACTTCTGTTTTGCTTTTTATTAATATACATAGAATGTTGATTTGAACTTTGTTAGATTTGAACTTTCACGAGCAATCACGTCACAATGTTAGTAAAACGAAACACAGCAACATTTCAGGCTTCAGCTCAATATGTCCCTGGTTCTACAATAATCCATGCTCTTATACTATCATACTTTCCACATATTCCTTCTTCATTATCCACTAATTTACAATAAAATTGATAAGAATTAAACCATATTCACTTTCAAATTTCAAGAACCTTTTACCAACGTGTCAACTTACATATTTGGACAACACAATAACACATAAATCAGAAATATACAAAAATACCCCAAAACATATGTGAACGTTTGAACCGTCCTAATCTCTGTACGTATACGTTAGTCTGTGAATATTCTACAAATAAAACTTGGTGCCTAAATCAATCCAGCTTTTGCTATGAATTTTATTCATGACACACTTTTGACATTTAAACACAAAATGAAGAATCATTTTCACCAGCTACACACGTTTAGCGTGAAATATTTACCATCTGCATCTGAGTTGGTATTCAGAAGTAATGTGAAGCTTAGATTTTACACTGACCATGAAAACAATTCCACCATTATGAACTGCCATTTAAACAGTGTGTTAATAATATCTTGCCTTTATGATTATAATTAGGTGATCAGTTGGTGCAGGGCTGTCCGATGCTTAGTCCTGGCACATTTGGGCGCACCGTGCCAGATTCAAAGAGACGGTCTGGAGCCGTGACGCAGGATGTGAGATTATTGTATCAGGACGAGCTGCTTTTGTCGGCATGCTGCAGAAATAAAGCTACATTACAGACAATGGAAATAGTGAATTGCGCTTTGTAGGCGTGATTGCGCTTGAATATCATTAGTGAACGGCTGCTAGCAGGGGCAATTAATGCACAATGTATGGTGCTATCAGCGGACACAATCCATTCTTATTGAATTCCCATTATGGCTTATAAATATTATTGCTAGCCAATGAAAACTTAGTGAACTGAGACTCTTCTATATGTTGTGGGCAGCTTCAAGCAGCTCTCGTGTTTTGTTTACAGCACTGTAATCTTCCTGCCCGCTGTAGAAACAGCAGCGGTAACACTAAAGTGCTGGGAAGATCTAACCAGAATGCAGAAAACAAAACCATACACATGTATTGGTGGCTCAGCGCTTCTAGCCAGTATATCACATTGCAAGTCAGATTGCCGCTAAACCTTAACAGTAGCACTCCCATTATAGCCGTGATGGTGAGGAACGCCCGCTGCTTTGACTGGTCAACCCGCTCTCTGTCGCCGACCCCCGGGTGCTTAAGAGCACAGAGAATCAAAATGCTGCACAAAGAGACGAGGATGATGAAGAAAACCAAAATGCATACATAGAGGGGGAAATAGAACTCAGCATTGGTAAGGCACATCACAGCAAGCCATCCAAAGCTCAGCAACCAGACAAATCCAATGCTGATGTTCCTGATCCTGTACCCCCTCGTCTTCCTCAGTCTCAGGTAGGTTATGGGGTGAACAACAGCCAGGTAGTGCTCCACACAGGTCAGGAGGTGCAACAGAGTCTGCCCTAGGGAGGTGACGACCCACATGCAGATCCCTACCGTCCACATCTCTATGAGATTGTAGTAGCCGCCACAATAAATGAAGATCAGCCCTAAGAATTCATTCAGCTGCATGGTGACTGAGTGATAGGCGAAGAGGTCAGAGTAAACTCTTGAGGTTGTGGAAATGGAGTGCTGTTTCTTCCACTGTTGGTAACCAAGGTAGAGGACAGGGATGAAGATAGGAAGGAGGAGGACGTAAGTGATGGAAAGAGCGGAGAAGATAACGATACTACTGTCTAATCTGAAACATGCGTTCATCAAAGGATGAAAGGAGGAATTTGAGGAGGACAAGGGAAGAACATGGGAGAGGTCATCAGTAGAAGAGGAGTTGACTGACATATTTGTGCACATGAAGCTCTAAAGCGGAAAGCCAGACAGAACAGACAGGAGGGGGTTCAAGAGAGGAGAAGAAGATAATAATCAAATGGAGGAATTCAGTGATTTCTCATGTAAACGTCAAACAGCGATCAATTATTTATTTCATTAAACCGAAAGCCTTTTATCAAAGCTGCAACTTTCGGACCAAAAACAAATATTACTGGACTTTTAAAGATAAGTAAAATAAGAAAATGTAGTAAAATTCACTTCAATGATTTTCAATCAATCAATCTGTTTCCAAAGTATCAGCCGTGAGTCCACAGTGCATACACACTAAGGCACAGTAACAATAACAAAAGTAACTCACCTTACCTCAGCAGAGGTTCTTCCCCGTCTTTCTTCTCCAAACCGTCTGACTGCTGTTCACAGGTATCGGGTCCAAAACAAGCCATGTCTCTGTGATTAGGGCGTGTTTGTGTGCCTTTACTTGTGATACTTTTTTACGCTACATGACAACAGGCAAATCAAACTTTCACATGCTCGTGTCACAGGGAGCTGTTGCATCACGATTTGAATTATCCGGCAATCCTCTCTGCATCAGTGTGCCGGCTGTTCTGCATGACCTGCCCAGAGATCTGTGTAGAAATCGTACAGTAACAACACAAACACAGAATGATGACATTTAGTCATTTATTTAAATTCAGATTCAGAAAATAAAATATGACTGTGTAATCATCATAAACTACAGTACAATGCAGCTTATATAAGTGCACACAAACATTTCAGATCTCCTCAGCTAAATTTACATGTGTAACAATGTTGCAACCTTTACCTGATAGCAGTGAGTCCATTAAGATCAACACTTGACAGGATTCAAATAACTCGTAAACAGCAACTCCTGTATTCAAATCAAATCCTGTCATCAGTCACTCATACACTCATCAAATATGTTTATCAGAAAACCGTTTAAATATTTTGGTGTGTCCATCACAATCTAACATGAAGTCGTAAAAACAATGCAGGGTTGACTTTCAGCTTTTTAACAATTGTTTCTTTATGTTTGATGGTATAACATAAAGTAGGTCCATTACCTTATCATGTGGCGAGGCTGTTGGGAATTCAGTCGGTGCATTTTGGTGCACAAATTTGTTTTTTTATCATTTCCCCGAGAGAACGACATCAGTAACATCTATGATATTAGCATGTTAACACTCTGAATAGTGCTGACGGAATTACCCCCCCTTGCCATCCGTAATGAAGCCGCAGGTTTATATTCACAGCCGCATTAGTATGTACATATATTAGGGCTGTCAAAGTTAACGTGACGATAACCAGTTAACGCACATTCCCTGTAACGCCACTATTTCTTTTGACCCGCGATTAACACATGCACGTTCTGTTATTATGACCCTCCGCCCACCGCATAGTTTGTGAAATCAGGAGGCGATGCAGCCGTAACGTTGTGGATAGCGAGCAGAAACAAACCAACATGAGCAGAAATGGATAAAAAAAGGTTTTTTTAAATGTCGAGTTCAGCCTCAGAGCTCTGCTCGATGGTTCTCTGGAAGAGACAACAGTTAGTTTTGTTTAGTGTCGATGTGAGCAGAGTTACCACCGGAGTACGTCGAGTCTTAATACCACCTGCTGGCCGAGCACACAGCTGATGCAGAGAGCCCCAGGCTGTGACAAGTGTCTTGAAGTGATTAAACTTTGACTGAAATGATGTTATTTTTATCTCCTGCAGACTCAATGACTTATTACTTATGTTACATTCAGGTCAATGTGCCGTCTGTCGTTTGTTGGCCTTCAGTTTACCATGTTCTGCTTTCAGCATATTTGAGCATGCACTACCTTTGAGGTTATTCTGTAGAATATTCTGGACAGTATTTGTCATTGTTTCTGAATGTTGCAGTAATAATAAACATACATTTACATAAAGGAAGCATATTTGTCCATTCCCATGTTGATAAGAGGATTAAAAACAGGTAAAAAATGTGCCAATAATCGTGAGTTAAATATGGACAACCATGCGATTAATCGCGATTAAATATTTTAATCGATTAACAGCCATAACGTAAACATAAATGAGATTATTCTTCAACATCAGAGCTTTAACATCATCTTTTATGCAGATGAACCAACTTTATATATCAGTGATTTCACTCCAAGCTAGGCCCCTACAATTATTTAGTCTGGCTTTGATACAGAAGTTCCTTCTTAGTCATCATTACTTGAAATTCAGATCAGACCAAATACATAGTGAGTCTACATCTTCTTGTGTCTCTTACTATTTTACAACAACATATCAGTTGAGCAGACATGAAAACAAAGGAATGTGGCATCACAGCAGACAGTTGGTGATAATCCTGCAACATTTGAGCCCTTAAGTAAAAATAATTTCAGACTTAACAAGACAATTTATTGTTTGCTTGTCTCACATTTTATCAAACTGTCCTCTTGATTCTGCGTTTTGTCACCAACATTGTAATTTTCCTTCCCGTTGCAGAAACAGCACAGGTAACACCAAAGTGCTCGGCAGATCCAACCAGAAAAGGCACAGCCACGCCACACATTCATCAACATGCACACATACAGTTAAAATTATATATATTATCAGACTTCCCCCAAACTTCACCACTAGCGCTGCCATTATAGCCATGGTAGTGTGGAAAGCTCTCTGCTTTGATTGGTCAACCCGCTCCCTCTTCCCACCCACTCTCCCCGGCCCTGGGCGCTTGAGAACGCAGAGAACCGAAACACTGCAAAAAGTAATGGCAATTAAAAAAAAGCTTATCACAATGAAATAAAACCTGGAGTTCGTCTCAAAGCTGGTTTGATAAGCTGCAGCCCACAGTGTGAAGCACAGTAACCAAACACATCCAATGCTGATGTTTGAGATCAAGTCTTCACCCGCCTGTTTCAGTCCAAGGTAGGTGATGGGGTGAACAACAGCCAGGTAGTGCTCCACACAGGTCAGAAGGTGAAGCAGAGCCTTTCCCACGTAGGTAATGTTCACTATGTATAATCCAGCCTCCATCATTGCTTGGACGTTAATGTAGCTGCCCCAAAAAAACACAATGAACCCCAAGAATGCATTCAGCTGCATGATAATGAATTGACCGGTGAAGACATCAGAGTGACTCACTGCATCAGTGGAAATGATGCGCTTTCTCCTACACTGTTGGCAACCCAAGTAGAGGACAAGGATGAAGACAGGAAGGAGGAGAAAGTTGGCGATGGAGATCGCAAGGAGGTGGTAGATGCTCGGTCTGGAACTGAGGCATGTTATTTCTGGATTGAGGGAGGTGTTGGAGGAAAGGTGAAGAGGTAGGGGGAGATCAGTAAAGGAAGATGTGTCGACTGACATGGTTTTATACATGGAGGCCTAAAGTGGAGACGGAGAGGCAGGGAGAACAATATGGGATGCTGAAGGGAAGAAAGAGATGCACGATATTAACATCAAATGTAAACGGACAGGTTGTATCTTAAGTCATCTTCGAAAGAGAGAAGAGATCACCGCCGATACATCCCTCCACATACTGTATGTTTGCTAAATCAGGTAGCCAAAAACGTCATATTCCAAATGAGTCATGTTTTTATACTTAAAGCAGGACATTATGGAATTGAATCACAGTAATTATTTTATAAATTAGACAATGCACAGTCAGAGTAGAAATATCCCTGCAGATGAAATGAAATCCTGACACCTCTTTGTCTGAGACCGAGACAAAGGTGATTTTAAACGTGCTCTTTTCCTAGACGCGACAAACACCTTCAAAAAGTGTTCTTGTGCAGTGATTTAAATACGTTTAGCAATATCATTTCAAGTATCTTCAAAACAAACATTTTTGCAAAGTTAACTTGGATGAATTATTTACCGATAGAGAACATGTATAAATACTTAACATGCGTAATGACGTGTAAGAAGAAAACGGCACCTTTTATAAGCCTAAATTATCAGCTATATTAATTTAAAAAAAAAATCCAAGAGATAAGAACTCAATTGTGACATTGAACTCAGGTTTATATTCATTACTAATCAGCAGTAATGTGTATTTTACAATAAAAGAATCATGATTGAATAATCACATTATTGTTAATTGTAAAACACCCACCTCAGCAGAGTTTCTTTGTGATCGTTGTTCCTCTGTGTAGTCAAACTGTCTGATCGTCCCGGGTATCTGATCCACATATATTTTAATATGCATCTGTGATTAAAGCGTGTGTGTGTGTGTGTAGATGATAGGACTTGTGTTTATAGAACAGATGGGACTCCGTCTACTTGATTTTTGCATGTTGCAAAACCCTTTCAAACTTAATGATACCTTTTACGGTAAATTACAGCTTGTCCTGTCAGAGCGCAGAGTCGGCCGCACCACTCTTTGAATATCGCGCTAAATTTCCTGCATCACTTTGTCACATGCTTCATTTAGAGATCTGTACTGACCCAGAACACATTGAGCCACTCACAAATGTATTCCTCAATGTTTATACAGTATTATTACTTACACATTCTTCAATAGGTTCATTCAATGAGAAGAATAATTTTGACAATTCATTTCTAAAAATGTAAATAAAATTGGATGGAAACGGGTCATTAGCAGCTCATTTGAAATTGGTAGCATCAATGTAGCACTCAGAAGTTATGGCTCATTTTATCAGTCCATTAACGTGAACAAATTTCCGAATTCAAATGACGCGTATACAACGAGTTGATGCAAATCAGCACCTGTCTGTCTTTGTGTAAATGGCTGTTTTATACACATCTGTAATATCTGGATCATATTTCCTATTAAATATTCTGACAAGAAAGGCTGTTTTAATATGTTGATGTCCAAGACAATTTAACGTGCAGTTGCTACAACAACCAGAGCTGGGTGTGTCTGGTAAAGAATCCAAATATTTAACATGATTGAACATGATTGACCTACAGAGGCTTCTGTTTGTAGCCCCATGCACGGCGCGATTTAAACTGAAGAGACCTTTCAGATGAGAGGTGAAACATCTTCAAGATTTAAGCCATAACCTTGATGGCTGAAAACTTCCACAGACGATTTTTTTCCATGTTACAAAACCCTTTGATACTTTTTGACTGTAAAGTAAAACAAATGTATTTTTAATATTTCTTGTTCTTGTTCCACGGAGGTCAGAGCACACTATTTAAAAACTCTCACAATTTTTTATTTATTACTTTATCATACGTGTGTTTCATAAAACCAAAACGTCTTCAAACACGTTTAAAACTTGTGATTATTCATTACAGCATTACATGTACCTCTTGATTTTATACAGGTTTGAAAAAACAAGCCAATTTGTGTTTCTCGTAATGGGGATACGTGAAAGATATAAATAAATAAAAATACTTAAAATTGTATGAGTTGGTCTTAAGTTGAACTGCTGTCCTAAAACTCCACGTTTGTGTTATCGCTCTCTTGTCCTCTCATGTGGTCTGTTTGTTGTACTCCTGTGTTGGCTTTCTTACCTTACTCGCTCGTCCTTCCTGTTTCTAAAGGAAGTGTTTGATGTCCTAGAAAAGTCGGATTTGTTTCAAAATAGGGAACTGCTATTTCTCAGGCCAATGGTCAGGGAGAGTGCCTCACCATAGCACGGCTTCAGAGGCAGAAATTCAGCTTGTATAAAACTGACTGACTGCAAGTGTCAACTTTCAGACTTGGGTGAAATTTGTAATGCACTGCTGTACCTCTACATGATTTGTATAGGTTTATTGTTCTTATTTAAATGAAATGATACTCAACTGAAGTATAGAATAATTTCCTTCGCCCCCAAACTAAGATGATTATAAGTTGGGATTTGAGGTTCTACATAGTACAGCGACCCCTACCCCATGTTGACAACAAACTCTTTGCACAGAACATCATCATAACTGACATGTTAGATGTTAGCATTTTATGTAGCACTGTGCTTTGAGATGCTGCAAACAGCCACCCTTCTACACTAAACCTGAGTGTAACGCTGAACTGAAATCACCGCTCAGCGCCATTAAGAACATTTCCCTGCTGTGATTTACTAGTCGGATATCACACAAAACCAATAGGTTGACTTGCAATATGCAAAGGCCTCCCAAGTGCTGCTGCTGTTCTTGTCCTGAAGCATGCTCAGACCCTTTAGCACATCAGTATTTGAACCAGATAGCTTTCGTCCCAGATCTGAGAGAACAAACAGAAACAATCGCTGACATGCTGTGTGTAAGTTATTAACGTTCAGTACTTCAGATTTGTAACAGCAAAATTGATGAATGCATGCTGCTTGATTTTTATTGTAAACACTTTCTCCTGGTGTTTTAACTGGTGACATAGCTTAAAACTGTTTTTAGTATACTTGTAATAGCATGTTTCTCAATGCCATAAGAGCTCTTCTTTGAATAAACCAGCATGTAAGATTAATAATATGGATCTATCGTTGATTTGCAAAGCAAGAGAAGAAGAAGAGTTGTGACGTTGAGGTGTGGATGGGGTCTTGGTTTGAGCTGGGGTCAAGACATTTCAGATTGTTCATCCTCCAACTCCTCCCTCAGTCCTTTAGTTGGTGTTGATATTCCAAGCATACTTTTACAGCCCTCTTTGTCAGCTACATCCTCCTCTTCGTCCTTCTCTATATCTTCATCCTCTACGTGGGAGGAAACAGCGCTCTGTTGCGAGGTCACAAATGTCGAGCCACTCTGACGTCTTTACCATCAACATGGGTGCTCTGGAGCTGATCAGTATCCCGGGGTCTATTTTCTACTGTTCTGGCATCTACATCAAACAACTGTTATTACTGACTTTAGGGAAATTCATCTTCTCGATTATGTCACCTAGACAAGCGCTGTTTCATGTCCTCACCTGTGCTGAGCGCTACCTGGCTGTTGTTCAGCCCATCGCCTACCTGGGGCTGCAGTTGTTAAGAAATCCAGTCTGGACAAATCTGGTGGACGGTTCGAAAAGACTCTTTCATAGCGGCTGTCATTAGCACAGATTTTTATTATCTCGTAGGTGTTGTTACTCAAACTTTGTCCCTGGCAGCTGATCTGTAGCACAACAGAGTGTGCAGCATGGGGTGGGAATGCAGAAGTTTTATGGTGAAGAAAACGTTAGGCCAACTGAAAGGACTGTCTGATGGCCAGGTGAACACCTTCACTTGGAAATGATTTAAATGATACATACTTGTACCGATGCAAAAAACCCCATTAAATCAATGAAAGATTGATTGAACATTTATTGTTTATTTGCGTGACCTAGCCTCTGATCCCAGCCACAGCACAGAATGGCATTATGTAAACCTGGTGTCTGTCATTTGGACATATTATCCAACACATACAAACACAAGCAAATACATATTTGGATGAGAAACCAGTGAACAGCAGTCAGTGATTTCAAAGACTCAAGAGAAGCATGATCAGGAACAACTGCTGACAAGGTAGGTGTGATTAAATAAGTCTTTCAAAATAACAAGAGGGAAATGTTGCTGAATGATTATTACAAATTACTTTCTTCTGACCAAACAACAGTTTCATTTGGTAATAGGAAAAGGTTTAGATTTGGTACCAATAGGTAACGCTGTGAGAGCATTATCTTACAAAAAATAGAGGGAACTGTACGTTCATCGGATTCTGAGAACCTTTCATTCAATCAACTTCGTGTTTTGCTAAGGACCAAGAGGAAGCAGTGTCAATGCTTTGACACTTTATGTACTTAAATTTAGAGATCCGATAGAACTGTGTGAGGCAGTTTCATGATCCAGAGTGTCGCTCTTGTACTAATTTTCAAATACTAATACATTTCATTGACTTTTACTGACACTGTCTCCCACTCTCTTTTGTTATTCTTCTCTGGATGTCCATCCAGTCATCCATACAAATACACATGTCCACCAATTCCTCCTCCAACTCCTCCTTTGATCATCTGCAACATTTCCAAGCATGCAATGCCATCTTCACAAGCCTCTTCTTTGCTTACATCCTTCTCCTCCCTCTTTTCATCCTCGTCTTCTACGTGGGCTACCAACGATGGAGGAAACGGCGTTCTGTTGCCATGTCGCAAATGACGAGCCATTCTGACGTCTTCACCTTCAACATGGTTGCCCTGGAGCTAATCGGTGTCTTGGGGTCTATTTTCTACTGTTACGGCATATACACTATTCAACAAATTATAATTGTGGTGGGGATGTACTTATGGTCGATCGTCTCACCTGCACAGACATTGTTTCACCTCCTAACCTGTTTTGAGCGCTACCTGGCTGTTGTTCACCCTATAACCTACCTGGGGCTGAGGCAAGCGGGTGGTGTAAGGATCAGAAACATCAGCATTGGGTGCGTTTGGCTGATTTGCATCGGGTCCCAGAGTCTAATGAACTTAGGTAATTTTGTCATCATCTTTAATGTCACATTATTGCTGCTTTCCTCTATTGTCATCGGTTTTTGTAGCCTTTCTGTTCTCTGGGTTTTAAATCATTCAGGCCCCGGGGAAGTGGGCGGGAAGAAGGAACGGATTGACCAATCAAAGCAGAGGGCTTCCAAAACCATCATGGTTATTATGGGGGCTATTTTGCTGAGGTTGTTGAGCATGATGTTTTTAACTTTGGCAAATGTTCAGTCAGCGTTTAGCACATTTGAATATTGTGTTATAATGTGGTCTTTAGCCTGGTTATGTCTGCCAAGCAGTCTGGTGCTACCTCTGCTGTTTCTACACCGAGCAGGAAAACTACCAGGCTGTAAACACGGTTGAGTGTTTGACTCTGTTTGAGAACCATAAGAAAAGGAAAGAATCAGCAGCAGAAAAATAATGTAATTCCTCTTACCTGTAATATGATAAGTTCAACTTTTGTGTCCAGTCAGTGGGGACTACACAATTTTACTTTTCAGCACTGATGAAGAAACAATACCTTGTAAAATACACATTGAAAAAACATTGAAATTAAAATCAGAAACTTTGATCTGAGATCATGTAAACAAGATGACAACACGATATATACTTAACACCCGAGTACCCATTAATGATTGGCAGATGATACTTTTGCTTTTTTGGAACTTGTAGGATTTGAGAGCGCTTGTATTTTAATGTGTTTTTTTTTCTTCTCAATGTTGAATGATGACATTGTGAGGATATAATTCATGTACATGTGTTTTTTTTTTTTTGCTTGTAAATGTTTTTCTCAAAGCTGTTGGAGCATTATAGGTGGTTGCGAATTGGTTGCCAGGGTGTAACTAGGTGGCTCTATGTCCATGGGCGTTGTAGGTGGTTGCTATGTGTTTGCCGGCGGTTACTGTAGGCATTGTAAGCTGTTTTTCTATGTGTTTTCTGGACCCCTGCTAGGTGATTACATGGTAGTGCAAGGTTGCTCCTAGGACATCCAAGGCAGTAGCCATAGTGATACCATCTAGGTCCTTGGTGTTATTGGTTCTTGTTACGTTGTTGCTAAAACAACCGCATTTAAGATAGTAGCTATGATGTTTTCAGTGTATTCTACACGGCTGTAGACAATCATTGGGGAGTTGGTAGTTTTTGCTGTGGTGTTTTTTTTAATGTTGTTCCAGGTGTATTATGTTGTAGTTTCAAGAATGTTGCAAGGTTGTTAGTAGAGTGTTATAGATAGTTTCTAGGGTGTGAAGCGTTGTTAACATTATCTTGTTAGGTGTTCCACAATAAATGGTTGCTCAGCCATTGCTATGTTGTTGCCATGATGGATTTACATTCCACATGTTGCAGTCGGACTTTGTTTTTTTGCACAATGGGAAAGTTATAAACCCAATGAGTTCCTTAACTGTGTAAATTGTTTGCAAAATTGTAATTCATATTTTCTTGACCACACCTTAGATCATATGACTTATGTTACATTTTATTCAATAAATATTCATGTGTGTGTGAATGTGACATGTCGCAGAGACGAGGAAAGAGCTATATTAATACAGTCCATTTACCATCCTGTGGCGGTTCCATGTATAGGCATGTGGATAGAAAGGGAAAAAATGCAAAACAGATGGTATGTATGTGGTATGTTTTGCACAAGGGTAATACAGTGGCCATGCAAATGGAAGAATAAATCATGTGTCTGTTTTTAAGTGTTTGACTTGATTCCACATATCTCAGACAGTGGTATTACCAATCATTCCTCATCGAGCACAACACCACATCGCCGATTTGCTAACCCTCACTTCTCTGTTACTGGATTTACACTTAAAATAAATTGTACTGATTTGACTGTACGGCCATTTGTATTTCGACTTCTATGGCTTAACTTTAACCAAACATACTAAACAGTGAAAGCAGCCAAAGGCCAGCATCTCCTGTGTTCTGCACGGTACAATATTTGTTGTGGTCAATGGAGCCTGGGGGGTTAAGGGGAGCCTTGTTTCTCGTTTTAAGATAAGCATATTACCTTAATATAAACTTTTGTTCCTATAGCTCTCCTTTCTGTCATGCTGTCAGACACTTACAGTACAGTATGAGCTTGAAGCAATCTACAGGAGCAACAATTAAAAAAGTTGATGTACCCGTTTATCATTTAGACCCTAACATGGAAATGCTATGTTTAAAAAAAAAACTGAATTCAACTATATTGTATGAAATTATTGTGTTGTTCCGTATGTTTTAAATGCCCATCTAAGGACAGGCATTGCAAATATGGTTACGGTACGAATGCTGTGGTATGTGCCATCACTTTATGTGCTACACACTTATACAAATAAACATCAGGTATAATAAATAAAAAATTGACAGACGCAGACTAAAAGAAAAGTAGAATTGACTCATCGAAAGTCATCAGGGACCTTTGAACACCTGACTTAGGCTGCATCCTCAGTCACAACACAAATGTGCAATATGCAAAAATGTGCTGCTGCTGTCTGTCATTATGAAAAATTATACCCCCCCCACCACCACACACATGTACATATTTGCTTGTGTGCATATGTATGTAAGTGTTTGGAGCATTTAGCAGGGAACAACAGTCAGTGATTTGCAGAGGAAGCGGATCAGAAACAACTGCTGATAAGGTGGGTGTGATTTAATCATGTTTTTTAGTTCTTTTATCTATTTAGATTTGTAACATAATTTTTACCAAATACTTTCTCCTGAACAACCAACAATGACGTTAACAAGAGTAAGCCGATAGGTGGTGTTGTGGCTTGAGGAGTAAACATTCATTAATTGCGTGTGAAGTTTTTCATGCTCTTATACTGAAACTCTCGCTCTCTTTTTGTTCTCCATCCAGTCATCAATACAAATAGACATGTCGGTCTATTCGTCTTCCAACTCCTCCTTTTATGATTGGCAAAATTTCCCAGCCTGCCTATCACTTTTTACAACCTACTTTGTCTGCTCCATCCTTCTCCTCCCTCTCTTTGTACTTGTCCTCTACACGGGCTGTCTACGATGGAGGAAACAGCGCTCTGTTGCCAAGGCAGCAGTGACGAGCCACTCTGACATCTTCACCTTTAACATGATAGCCATGGAGCTCATCTCTCTCTTGGGGTCTTCCTTCTACTGTTATGGCATCTACTGTAATCACAGCACTGTTACAACGATTGGGATTTACTTATGGTCCACTGTGTCACCTGCACAGACTCTCTTTCACGTCCTCACCTGTGTGGAGCGTTACCTGGCTGTTGTTCACCCCATCACTTACATGGGGCTGAGACGGGCGGGTGGGGTCAGGATCAGAAACATCAGCATTGGGTGTGTTTGGCTGATTTGCTTTGGATCCCCAAATGTTTTAAATTATTTTGCTATGGGCTTCATCTTAAATTTAATCTTCTTGCTCTTCTCTGCTATTGTCGTCTCTTTCTGTAGCCTTTCTGTTCTCTGCGTTCTGATTCGTCCAGGGCCAGGTACCAGGGAACAAGTTAACCAATCAAAGCACAGGGCTTTCCACACTTTAACGGTTATAATGGGGGCTTTGTTGTTGAGGTTCTTGAGCATTTTGGTTTACACTGTGCTAAATGTTTCATTAGAAATAAGCTTAATCTCAAAATGTGTAATCATCTGGTCTTTAGTCTGGTGCTCCATTCCCAGCAGTTCTGTGCTACCTCTGCTGTTTTTACACCGAGCAGGGAAACTACCAGCTTGTAAACAGAGCAGTGTGTCAGCTTGAGATCTGGCTTTGAGCAGCATGGATGAGATGGGATTGAATTTAATTTAATAAACTACTTCAGTAGTTATTAGTAGTGATTATACAAATGGGCAATTCTATTATATTGTAATACAATTTTATTACCATTACAGCTTGTAATTGTATTATTATTATTATTGTTGTTAAATTGATTTTTGAAATGCTATTTGTATAATTACATGATGCTTTGGTCATATTGTTACTGTTACATTCATGCCAATAAAGCTTATTGAACTGAAATCGAATTGAATCGTTTAGTAATAAATGTTTAACCTTACTTTGTTGCCTGCATTTCTAATGCCAGGCTTAAGGTTTAGACTTACGTCGTAGCTTGATTAAACATTCAGCGGTTTAATAATTTACTTTCAGATTCTGGATCCGTTTGGGATCAAATTATCAACCACAGTGACGGGATTTCACATTCTGAAATGGCTATGGCTCAGCGTAGGCTTATGGGTATTGTAGTATTTACTAATCTTATTTATCTCAAAAACATTTTAAAGAATTCTGGTCATGACACAAGCAGGTGGTATTTTTACATTATCTTGTAAGTTTGTGTTAAAATGTTACGTAACAAAGAAAATTAATTTTAAATAAAGTAAATTAACGAAAAAGACAACTCAATTATTTAGTTATTATTAAACAATATGCATTTTTTTATACAAAGCATTTTTTGATTACTGAATTTTGTCTTTAACCAACACTTCTTTCAAATTCCAAACTGCTGTCAAAACACCTTTAGAACATAAGCAGGTACGTATAAAGACCAAGAGAGCACACGGCTACTCTGCGTCTGATTTGCATGAGCAACAGGTTATTTCACAGGTCATTTGAATCCTGTCAGACATCCACTCCAATGCACAAAAGAAATGAAGCAGTCAATTTTAACAACAGTGCTGCTTCACTTCCTAAAAGTTGTAATTAAAAAGGAATCAATAATTTGAACTTAGGTTGGTTTGAATTATTTCCTTCATCGTCTCAGAGGTACACCTGTCAAATAAAAAAATGGATTTAACCTTTTGTTCTGATAAAAATGTTGAAAAGTGAAGCTGTAATGGAAATGAGACATACATAGAAGTATAAAAAATTAGGATGGTACTTCGTCGTATCTGCGCGTTCGCGAGTACCTATGCCGAGAGCTCATTCTACGCCACACGAGACAACGCAAGCGACAACATGACGCCGGTCAACGTGATACCGGTCAGTGAACACGTCTCATCAGTGAAAAGTAAAAACAGAGCCGGTGAGTTCTGAGATTGAGCGTGCTCAGTTCCGTGTGTCTTAGGCAAAAACCCCGGATGCTCGTTCATGTGTGCGAGTGTCCGCGAGAGCGCGTACAAGAAGGTTGACTGCAGTTCCCTCAACGGCCGACCGTGTTGCTAGGAATGAAGATTTTCTGAAAGCACCTTTAATTTGACCTGCTGTTCTCATGAAAATATTGAAAGAGGCCTTTTAATGGAATTATTGCATAGCTAGAAGCACTACCACATCATTAAACGGCAATGATCAGAATTAATTGATATCCAAATGATACTTACTTACGAAATACTATTTTTATAGATGAGTGTCAGGTGCAGGCACGCCGCTGTGTTGACTGGAAGAATAATGTGAAAGGAAAATTTGCCTTCTGTGATTTATTCACCAGAGCCATCATAAATATGTTGCACAACATGCAAAACTCATGCTTCCATCAGTCAACCAGTCAGCTTGACACAAATATCATTAAAAACCCAAACCCACACATAAGTCTTATATTTGGACCAGGAATCAGGGAAGAGTCGTCACTGAGTCTGGAGACGCCGGAGAAGGACGATCACTATCAGACACTGCTGACCAGGTGGGTGTTTAGTGATAACTTAATGATTTTTTAAAATGTTTTTATGTTTTGACACAAGATGGAACTTTGGTCTAGAGAGGGCAGCTGGTTGGTCTACTACTGTGTCCAGACTGAATTATCTCAACAACTATTGTACAGACCTTTATAACCCCCAGATCCCTGTCACCATATCTAAACAAGTATTTGATACATTGTTGCCCCCCTCAGGGTGATAGTTGTTGTGGTCCCTTCATGTTTCATCCCATGCCATCATTAGGTAAGAATTTTAGTGTTTATGACCAAACATTTGCAAAACTAATGAGGTTATTGTAAGCATGCCGACTTAAGCATATAGCTGAAAGCAACTCTTTGTGTAAGCGCAGCATCACTGTGCAGAATGGCTTAATTTGCACTTAATTTCCAACGTCATTACAAGGGTCTAATGATCATGAATTCTCCACTTCTATTGAATCAGGCAAACCAATCATTAAGGAAGGTTTAGTGTTTGCTTCTTGTTTGGTGTCAACTTTCGGAGGTTATCTTACAGCGCAGTTCCTTCCCTCATTCTTTTCCTCAGGTCTATATCTGCAAACGTTGGATATGTCAGTCAACTTCTCATCCCACTCCAAGTCCTCTTTTGATTCACATGCTGGTTGTATCAACTCCACAGCTACTGTTTTGATTGGCACTGCCTTCAGTGTCACCAGAGCTGTCCTCATCATCCCTCTCTCCATCTTTGTCCTCTATCTTGGCCTCCAACGATGGAGGCAGCAGCGTCCTGGCGCAACGGCGAGCCATTCGGACATCTTCACCTACCACCTGGCTGCCTTGCAGTTCATCTGGGCTTTAGGGTTTGCCTTTTCTTGTTGTAGCCCCTTTGAGTTCCCAGAGATAATCACAGTGGCACACTGTCTTTATTCCATTACTATGTATGGAGAGAGCTCCTTTCATGTCCTGACCTGTGTGGACCGATACCTGGCGGTTGTTCACCCCATCACCTACATGTTGCAAAAAAATGGGCATGGGGTCAGGATCAGAAACATCAGCATTGGATGCACTTGGGTGTTCTGTGTCGTGTGGAGCATTGTAACAAGTATTTGCTTGTCCATTTCCGTCACTCTCACACCTTTGTTGTTCTCTTTAGCAGTTGTCTCTTTCTGCAGCCTGTCTGTTCTCTGTGTTCTAAAACGCCCTGGGCCTCAGAAAGGTGCGAGGAAGAAAGGGCAGGTAGACCAGGCAAAGCAGAGGGCGTTTCTCACCATTATGGCCATAACAGGAGTGCTGTGGTTGTGGTTTTTAGGGGTCCTCGTTACCCATATTTTACGCACCTTACCACTGTTGAGCGATGATGTCAGCTGTATGTTGGCGGCCTGTATATTCTGGTTTGGTCTGCCTCCTAGTCTGTTGTTACCTCTACTGTATCTACAGAGGGCAGGAAAACTGTCATTTTGCTTTTGTACAAGGAGGAAAAGATAAGTGTTGGATTACATTACAACAAACAAAATTGGGTTGAAGGATGAAGAGTACACTGGCTTATAGGCAGACCCATACCAATGTGTTGTATCATATTAGAGTAGTAGTCGTTTGAGATCGATTTTTTAGGGTTGGTTAGAAGGTATTCAGAGCAGTTGTTATTAACTGAAAATAGGAATCAATCCCACTGGTGTTTCCCCATGTTTTGTTGTGATTATGGTGTCTTAAAAATACTGTATTTGCAGCAGCATTTCTGTGTGTGTGGGAGGAGGGAGGGGGTGTTTCTTACTGTTTAAGATTTCCAGGTTTTTCTAGGTTAAGGTTGGTGGTAATTAGACCTTCCAGAGGGTTGCTTTATGTCATTAGACAGAAGTTAGGTTTTTTTTTTATTATATAGCTATTAAGGTTTTGCTAATGTGAGGGTTATGGTTGTTGATTGTTTTTAATGTATAAATAGGAAGGTGATATAAGGATTCCATTGTGTTCTCAGTGGTTTGTTTGGACTTTGAAGTTACCTCAATGTTGATATTGTAATATATATATTGTATTGAATATGTGTATTTGAGAAGGTTCAAAGGGCTTTATTTTTAATTGATTTGGTACACCTGGGCCTTTGCTATTTTTTGAGTCACTAGCAGTGCTAACAATGTTTTCCTTTATCAATTATACTCTTGTAATAGGACTCGTCTTTTTGTCTTCATAAACTGGAAATATCTCAAAATTCCAGGAGGACAAAAAGACAGAACAGACACGTGCTTTAAACATAAGGTTTGAATACTCAGTAGTATTTGTTCATAACTTGCATACATCATTGAAAATGACTTGTCGGACTACATTTGGACTCATTTATGGACTTTTGAGTCCATTTATTTAGAAATGTATTTCAGTGTCTAAGAAATTTGTACATTGAAAGACCATTTGTGTGTCAATCAAGACAGATGGGGTTAAAATGGTGTAACTGTATTCAAGTGAATAAATTGACAATAATTACTCTGAAGTGTTATTGTGTGCGTTTTTTGGCTTTTTGGTTGGGTAATCTTTTTGTTCAGTTATCACATATGATAAAAAGATGCAGGAGACACTCACTTTAAAACTTCAAGTTGACTTTCTTTTGTAGGACTGTCTGGGTAGCCCAAATAACTATATAAGTTGGACCAGAACCCAGTTTTTAGCCTTGCTCTATAAGAGCTATCAGCTTTTCGATTGATTTACATTATCTTGCGACATCAACCCTTACCATTAACGATGTATGTTCTGTCACTTGTTCTCACTGCAAATGCTCTCATCTACAATTATAAGAAGATTCCCTTTGAACAAGTACTGTCAAATCAAGTGTGGCACTTCAGCAGCAAGAGCCTCGTTTCAGGGAAATCACAAACTCTACAAATCTGCCAATGCATGCAATGCAAATCTGACATCTCAACTTTCCTAAGTTCAATTTGCTGCAATGTTTTAATCCTTCTTATTCTTACGGTCAAAGGTAATAATAGCTTGAAGCATCGACTGTCCTTATCATGATCTTTTCTTTACCAAACGTTATGCTGAATGTTACAGGACCCTTTAGCTTCAGTTAGGTCTCTACCTTATGTATCACGCCCCTTGTTTTTTATACAAAGAGCAAATCTGAAAATGTCTGCTTGAATGGAATTGAGGCATTGCTAGAAGTATGTAAATATGGTAAACTAGGAATGCTTAGCAGTGATACCTAAATAATACTGAACTATGACAATTATTATTGAGTGTCTTCAAAAAAACAGGTGCTACAGGAGGCTGAGTGGACTGCAAGGATAATTTGAAAGAAAATTTGCCTCCTTTGATTTATCGTCTAGAGCCATCATAACTTGCAAAACAGCTCCTGCTTTACTTTGTCACTCTGACACGTGGACATCATTACACACCCCCCACACACACACACACACCGCCAAGTATGAATGTATTTTTTTTACCATTAACCAGAAAACAGTAGTCAGTGAGTCTGGAGACTCTGGAGAAGGACGATCACTATCAAACACTGCTGACAAGGTGGGTGTTCATTGATAACTTACAGACTTTGAGTTAATGTTGGAGACGAGCTGAAACTTGGCTCGAGAGAGGGCAGGTTTTGTTGGCCTTTGGTTCAAACTGAAAACAACAACTTTTGGACAGATTGCTTTTATTTAGATTTAGTGCCAAAATCCAGACTGATTTGCCATTGTCACTTCATTTTCCTCATCATTAATTCAGTTGTACTTTTTTTTCATGCTTATCAACAAATGACTGACAAAATAAGATGGTTACAAACTTTCTACTGGCCTGACATCAGCATTTTTGCATGATAATTGAGTTTGCAAAAATGTGTGTAGCTCAAAGCAATACTGTGTCCAAGTGTGGCATCACAGTGCAGAATGAAAGTCAATCAAAGACTTGCGTTAAAGAGTCTGAAAATCAAAGCAGTTCTTTGTTTTGCTCCCTAAAAGATTATGATGTCCATTGTAGCTGACAACGAAGTCACCTTTTCATTTTTGGACTGAAACGCGTCAAAGGTTATTGTACAACACAGTTCCGTATCCTTTTCTCTTCCTCAGGTTTCAACCTGCAAACAGTTGATATGTCGGACAACTCCTCTCTTGCACAGAAGTCCAATAACAAGACACCACTCGCGTTCAGATCAGGCAGGCCATTCCTCCCAATCACCCCTCTCCAGGTTTCTCCATCATTGCCCACTTGAGGGTTAAAGTCCCCCAGTAGAACTAAGGAGTCCCCAGACGGGACCCCTTCCAGGACCCCGCCCGGTGACTCTAAGAAGGCTGCACACTCTGAACTGCTGTTTGGTGCATGAGCACAAACCACAGTCAGAGCCTTCCTCTCCACAACTTGCAGTCGCAGAGAGGCGACCCTCTCTTGGGAGAACTCCAACACAGCGGCGCTCATGCGGGGGCTTGTGAGAATCCCCTCACCCGCCCGGCGCCTCTCACCCTGGGCAACTCTGGAAAAGGTGAGAGTCCAGCCCCTCTCCAGGATATTGGTTCCAGAACTAGAGCTGTGCGTGGACGTGAGCCCAACTGTATCTAGTTGGTACCACTCCACCTCCCGCACCAGCTCCGGCCCCTTCCCCACCAGGGAGGTGACATTCCATTTACCAATAACCAGTCTATGCTGCCGGGGAAGAGCACACCAAGGCCCCCGCCTTTGCCTGCTGCCCGGTTTACAATGCCCCCCATGCCTATCCTTGCAGGTGATGGGCCCACAAGCCCGGCCACCAGACGCTCGCCAACGGGCATCCCCCCTAGGTCTGGCTCCAGGAGGTAGCCCAGGTCTCCCTGATCCGGGCGAAGTAGCTGTCCCACATTCTTGCTTCTACATAGGGGGATTTTGAACCGCTTTTGGTCTGGTCCCTCCCCTTGGACTAATTTGCCTTGGGAGACCCTACCAGGGGCAAGTGCTCCGGACAACACAGCTCCCAGGTTCACAGGGAAAAGCAAACCCCTCCACCATGAATCGTCACTTTAGCTTACAGTAGTTCCCAATAGAACTCTGATTGCTTGGAAGGTGCTGCACACTGGATTTATTGGATTTTTTTTCGATGAGTATGATTGACAAGAACATAAGCAGTAGTTGTGGGGCATAAAACCAAAACTCTGAGCTGAAAGATGCTTAAACACTCAAATAGTGAGACCTACAGATTAGGGAGAAACTTCTGTGTGAGTTTGTCACAAAGACTGGCAAAAGTGGTGTCAAATTTACTGATTAATTACAAGAAAAACATGTTTGTAACATTAATTTGAGCTACTGCTCAACTTAAAAGATCTGCTTAACAGAAATGAGCATTTGTAGAAGTAAGTAAATATGGTAAAATAGCAATGCTGAGCAGTGATACCTAAATAATACTGAACTATGACAATTATTATTGAGTGTCTTCAGAAATACAGGTGCTACAGGAGGCTGAGTGGACTGCAAGGATAATTTGACAGAAAATTTGCCTCCTTTGATTTATCGTCTAGAGCCATCATAACTTGCAAAACAGCTCCTGCTTTACTTTGTCACTCTGACACGTGGACATCATTACACACCCCCCACACACACACCACACGCCGACAAGTATGAATGTATTAATACCATCACCCACACACACCACACCACACACCACACCACACCACACACACACACACACACACACACACACCGCCAAGTATGAATGTATTTTTTTTACCAGGAACCAGAAAACAGTAGTCAGTGAGTCTGGAGACTCTGGAGAAGGACGATCACTATCAAACACTGCTGACAAGGTGGGTGTTCATTGATAACTTACAGACTTTGAGTTAATGTTGGAGACGAGCTGAAACTTGGCTCGAGAGAGGGCAGGTTTTGTTGGCCTTTGGTTCAAACTGAAAACAACAACTTTTGGACAGATTGCTTTTATTTAGATTTAGTGCCAAAATCCAGACTGATTTGCCATTGTCACTTCATTTTCCTCATCATTAATTCAGTTGTACTTTTTTTTCATGCTTATCAACAAATAACTGACAAAATAAGATGGTTACAAACTTTCTACTGGCCTGACATCAGCATTTTTGCATGATAATTGAGTTTGCAAAAATGTGTGTAGCTCAAAGCAATACTGTGTCCAAGTGTGGCATCACAGTGCAGAATGAAAGTCAATCAAAGACTTTGATCTTGCGTTAAAGGGTTTGAAAATCAACAGTTGTGTTGTTCACTAAAAGATTATGATGTCCATTGAAGGTGACAACGAAGTCACCTTTGTATTTTTGGACTGAAACGTGTCAAAGGTTATTGTACAACACAGTTCTGTATCCTTTTCTCTTCCTCAGGTTTCAACCTGCAAACAGTTGATATGTCTGACAACTCCTCTCATGAGTCATTACCCAATGATTGCTCCAACTCCATAGCCAAAGCGGTAGGCACTATTACAATCATTGTCACCAAAGGGGCCCTCCTCTTGCCTCTCTACATCTTCATCCTCTATCTGGGTCTCCAACAATGGAGGAAGCAACGCTCCTTCACAACAGTGAGCCACTCTGACATCTTCACCTATCATCTGGCTGTTTTCGAGCTGATCTGGATCTTGGCTTCAGGCACTCAACTATGTGGTGTGTCCACTGCTATCCAAAAGAAGTTCTTGCATTGTCTCCTTTCCATCGCTTGGTTTGGAGAGAACTTTTTTCACGTCCTGGCCTGTGTGGAGCGATACCTGGCTGTTGTTCACCCGATCATCTACATGGGACTAAGAAATGCACGTGGGGTCAGGATCAGAAACATCAGCATTGGCTGTGTTTGGCTGCTGTCCTCTGTATGTAGTGTCTTAAATAATCTGTACTTTGACCCTTCGCTCCCACTCCCATTTCTGATCCCTTTTGTCTTCTCTTTGCTTGTTGTGTCCTTCTGCAGCTTCTCTGTTCTCTGTGTTCTTATTCGCCCTGGACCTGGGGGAGGAGAAGGGGACAGGGAGCGGGTTGACCAAGTAAAGCGAAGGGCATTCTTCACCATTACCGCCATATTGGTGTTGCTGTGGTTGTGGTTGGGAGGGATTCTTGTTTCCTATGCTCTAAAAAACACACCACTGCTGGGAGATGACGTCAAATGTGTGACCCAGATGTGTGCATACATCTTCAATCTGCCAAGTTCTTTCGTGTTACCTCTGCTGTATCTACACAGGGCAGGAAAACTGTCATTTTGCTGTCAGAATAATGGTTAAGATGAGCTTTGGATAACATTTACACATTGATATAAATCTAAATATAGACATGTATACAAAGGATAATGGATTCCCATTCAGGTTCTGTTCTTCACCAAAGTGTGCCTTACTGTTAATTAATTATCCAATCAGCAAGTAACAACCTCTATAACCCAGGTGGCTGAGTAGCATTAGAATAACTGTGATCTCTGATTCAACAGAAATGTTGTGATTGAAAAATGTATTGACTATACATGAATGACAAATGCTTTGAAGCCATGTGAATGTCTTTATGTGGCACATATTAATCTGCCTTCCATGTCAAATTCACAATTACTCCACCATAGTGATGTGTACAGTACCTAACTTTAGTGTATAGACTCCAGATCAAGACTTGTGATGCCCAAAGCACATGAAATGTTTCAGAGTGCGACCATGCACTCGTGGCAGGATCCCTGTGTGACCTTGTTTCAGCTTCTGCGCTATGCCATAGCTGATAAATCTATTGTTAATAAGAATAAGAACGCATAACATGTTGCTGTGAGCTCATTAAAAGAAACCAAGTTGATTTGAAGCACGAGACGAGACACTGACTTTGTCCTTATCTCTATCCTGTCCTTCTACCAAACATTATACTAATTCTTATTGGACCCTTCAGCTCCGGTTTGGTCTCCACCTAACTTTTACTGCCACATGATACACGGAACTATTTGAGTTGTCCTTGAACAGTTTTTAAAAGAGCAACAACTTTGTAAAGGGAATTAAACTAACCATCTCCCTGTCACAGAAATACTCTCCAGTTCAGATGTAGCAAATACTATAGCAGCATCTATGCTCACCTTTTTAGCCACTGTGGTTCTCACTATAGTTCCTTAAGCAACACCAGTAGCTTACAGTAGTTCCCAATAGAACTCTGATTGCTTGGAAGGTGCTGCACACTGGATTTATTGGATTTTTTCGATGGCAATGATCGATAAGATCATTAGCAATAAAGTTGTGGGGCATAAAACCAAAACTCTGCGCTGAAAGATGCTTAAACACTCAAATAGTGAGACCTACAGATTAGGGAGAAAGTTCTGTGTGAGTTTGTCACAAAGACTGGCAAAAGTCGTGTCAAATTTACTGATCAATTACAAGAAAAACATGTTTGTAACATTAATTTGAGCCACTGTTCATCTTAAAGGTCTGCTTTAACAGAAATGAGCATTTGTAGAAGTAAGTAAATATGGTAAAATAGCAATGCTGATTAGTGATACCTAAATAATACTGAACTATGACAATTATTATTGAGTGTCTTCAGAAATACAGGTGCTACAGGAGGCTGTGTGGACTGCAAGGATAATTTGACAGAAAATTTGCCTCCTGTGATTTATCGTCTAGAGCCATCATAACTTGCAAAACAGCTCCTGCTTTACTTCGTCACTCTGACACATGAACATCATTAATAACCCAAACACACACACACAAGTCTTCATGTATATTTGTACCAGGAACCAGTGAACAGTAGTCAGTAAGTCTTTAGACTCTGGAGAAGGACGATCAAACTGCCGACGAGGTGGGTGTTCATTCATATTTTCACCATCCTCATGTTTTGAGACAAGATGCAACTTTGCTCTGAGAGGGAGGTCTTGGTTGGTCTTTGGTCCAGACTGAAATATCTAAACAACTCTCGGACAGATTTAATAATATGTAGTTCACACTCATTGGTCATTGACATTTGTAATCCTAAAACAACCTGGTTACTCTGCTGACCCAATCACTAGTCTGCAGTGTCACTTTTGCATTGAACTTTTATTTTTGTGACATAGCTTAACAATTGTTGGATAGATAGTCAACACATTTATTGCAGACATTGTTGCCCCCCTTCAGGTTAATCTGCAGTTGTTGGGGTCCCTTCATTTGTCATCTCACCCCATCATCAGGTCACAGTTGTTATGTTTATGACCAACACCTGCAAAACTAAACATTGCACTCAGCCTCAGCTTTACATAGTTTCCGTGATAATAAAAAATGTCAGCATGCTGCCATGCTAACAAGAGACGGTTAAAGAAATGTTGTCTGCCTGACATCAGCATGTTTAGATTATAAATGAATGCATGTTAGTTAGTTCAACATGTGCCTAGCTAAATGCAACATTAAGTCTATGTTATGTAATGTCTAAGTGCAGCATTACAGTGTGATGGCAACTTTTCCAAGGTTATTTTACAACACAATTCCTTCTATGTTTCTCTGTCTTAGGTCTCCACCTGCAAACAGTAGACATGTCAGTGATCTCCCCGTCCTCCTCCAACTCCTCTCTTGATTCAATACTCGCAGAATGCTCCAACTTCACAGCTAGTTTTGTAGTCGCTATTACAATAAACGTCACCAAAGTGGCCCTCCTCGTCCCTTTCCACGTCTTTGTCCTCTATCTGGGTCTCCAGCAATGGAGGAAGCAACGCTCCTTCACAACAGCAAGCCACTCTGACATATTCACCTACCACGTAGCAGCACTCGAGTTGATCATGGTTTTGGCCTCGTTTTTTTATTTGGCAGGCCTCTTCATTGATCTCCCACAGATGATTGAGGCAGCGGACATTCTTTATTTCAATACTTACTATGGAGAGAACTTCTTTCACGTCTTGACCTGTGTGGAGCGATACCTGGCTGTTGTTCACCCCATCACCTACATGGGACTAAGAAATGCGCGTTGGGTCAGGATCAGAAACATCATCATTGGCTGTGTTTGGCTGCTGTCCTTTGTATGGGGTGGCTTAACAAAACTTTACTTTAGCATTGAGTTCCCTATCCCCTTACTGGCCCCTTTTGTCTTCTCTTTGCTTGTTGTGTCCTTCTGCAGCTTCTCTGTTCTCTGCGTTCTAATTCGCCCTGGACCTGGGGGAGGGGGCAGGGAAAGGGATCAGGTTAATCAAGCGAAGCAAAGGGCATTCTTCACCATTACAGCCATATTGGTGGTGCTTTGGTTGTGGTTGGGAGGGCTCGTTGTTTCTCATGTTGTATATATCTCGCCAAATGTGACCAATGACATCAGATGTGTGGTGGTAACGTCCTTATTCATGTTCAATCTGCCCAGTGGTTTAGTCTTATCTCTGCTGTATCTACACAGGGCAGGAAAACTGTCATTTTGCTGTCAGAATAATGGTTAAGATGAGCTTTGGATAACATTTACACATTGATATAAATCTAAATATAGACATGCATACAAAGGATAATGGATTCCCATTCAGGTTCTGTTCTTCACCAAAGTGTGCCTTACTGTTAATTAATTATCCAATCAGCAAGTAACAACCTCTATAACCCAGGTGGCTGAGTAGCATTAGAATAACTGTGATCTCTGATTCAACAGAAATGTTGTGATTGAAAAATGTATTGACTATACATGAATGACAAATGCTTTGAAGCCATGTGAATGTCTTTATGTGGCACATATTAATCTGCCTTCCATGTCAAATTCACAATTACTCCACCATAGTGATGTGTACAGTACCTAACTTTAGTGTATAGACTCCAGATCAAGACTTGTGATGCCCAAAGCACATGAAATGTTTCAGAGTGCGACCATGCACTCGTGGCAGGATCCCTGTGTGACCTTGTTTCAGCTTCTGCGCTATGCCATAGCTGATAAATCTATTGTTAATAAGAATAAGAACGCATAACATGTTGCTGTGAGCTCATTAAAAGGAACCAAGTTGATTTGAAGCATGAGGCGAGACACTGACTTTGTCCTTATCTCTATCCTGTCCTTCTACCAAACATTATACTAATTCTTATTGGACCCTTCAGCTCCGGTTTGGTCTCCACCTAACTTTTACTGCCACATGTTTGATACACAGAACTATTTGAGTTGTCCTTGAACAGTTTTTAAAAGAGCAACAACTTTGTAAAAATGCTTAGCAGGGAATTAAACCAACCCTCACTCTGTCACAGAAATACTCTCCAGTTCAGCTATAGCCAATACCATAGCAGCATCTACACTTACATTCTTAGATGGCGTCATTGTTGGGTCTCACTATTGTCTTAAACAATGCCAGTAGCTCACAGTAGTCCATCCATCCATCCATCCATCCATTATCTTCCGCTTATCTGGGGTCGGGTCGTGGTGGCAGCAAGCTCAGCAAGTTAACCCAGGCGTCCCTTCCCCCCGCAACATTTTCCAGTTCCTCCTGGGGGATTCCGAGGCATTCCCAGGCCAGACGGGATATATAATCCCTCCAGCAAGCTCTGGGTCTGCCCCGGGGTCTCCTCCCAGTTGGACCAGCCCAAAAACGTCCATAGGGAGGCACCCAGGAGGCATCCTAACCAGATACCCGAACCACCTGAACTGGTTCCTTTCGATGCGAAGGAGAAGCGACTCAACTCCGAGCTCCCCCCGATTCTCCGAGCTCCTTACCCTATCTCCAAGGCTGAGCCCGGACACCCTCTGAAGGAAACTCATAATGGCCGCTTGAACCCGCGATCTCATTCTTTTAGTCACTACCCAAAGCTTGTGTTCATAGGTGAGGGTTGGAACGTAGATCAACTGGTAAATCAAAAGCTTTGCCTTCAGGCTCAGCTCCCTCTTCACCATGACGATCCGGTACAATGCCCGCATTACTGCTGATGCTGCACCAATCCGCCTGTCGATCTCACGATCCATTTTACCCTCACTTGTGAACAAGACCCCGAGATACTTAAACTCCTTCGCTTGAAACAAAGACTCACTCCCCACCCGGAGGAGGCAATCCACTGTTTTCCGGCAGAGAACCATGGCCTCAGACTTGAAGGTGCTGACTCTCATCCCAATGGCGTCACACTCAGCTGCAAACTGCCCCAATGCCTGCTGGAGGTCCCAGCTTGATGAATCCAACAGAATAACATAATCTGCAAAAAGCAGAGATGAAATTCTGAGGTCCCCAAACTGAAAACCCCTTCTCCCCCCGTCTGCGCCACAGAACTGGAGACAAGGGAAGAAGCGCTCTTTCGTAACGCAAAGTCACTCTGACATATTCACCTATCTTGCACTTCTTTGGCATTGATCAGGCTCGTAATCTTCCTCTGTTGCAGCCTTCTCGCTGAGTTCACAGAGACTATCATAGCGACACGCTCACATTTTGCCATCGCTTGGTATGGGGAGAACTGCTTTTTACGTCCTGACCTGTGTGGAGGGATAGTGAAATTAGTGAAATGTCTCAACAACCACCGGATGGAATGTCACCCACCAAATTTAGTTCAGACGTTCCTGCCCCCCCTCACGTTGATTTGCAATAACTAAGGTGTTCTTTTCATTTTCCATTTGTGCCATCATGAGGTCAGATTTGTAATGCTTAGAACAAGAAATTGCAAATGTAATGACATTCCCGTCTGCCTAAGCTGTACTTTGTTTTAGTGCTTTTAAGCAAATGCAGACTTGATAACGCTGTGCAGAAGTGCAGCCAAAGTACAGAATGGCAGTCGTACAAAGAAATAATAGGTCAACAAAATTAACACAATAGTCTAATGATGAAAAATAGTCCACTTCTAACAAGTAACTGAGGGCGCATTCACACCTAATGTCCGTTTGTTTGGTCTGAATCAAAGACCAAATTGTTACAATGTTGTATTTTGCCTCAAGTTTGGTTTGTGTTCACACGGCAGTTTTTACCAGCCGACCAAAAGTTTTGATGCGCGGGGAAACTGCTCTCTGATTGGTCAGAATTTCCAGGTGGGAAAACTCCCTGAAGTAAACAGGGGGAGAGCACACTGCTCAATCATACTCAACACGATCGCCAACTTGAATGTTTTGTTGTCTGAGTTTTTTTAACTTTTGATCAACATTGTTTCACAGATCGATCAGTTCCATTCACCTTTATGCTGCCTGGCTGTCTCTGCCAGTGTCAGCACCCGTTAACAACCCACAATGCACCATGTTTTGGTTTACCTCCTGTATTTGATCCTACTTTAAGTCCGTTTATGTTCACACCAGAGTCAAACCGGACCGTGGTTTGTTTGGAAACATACCGAGACCCGTCTTTTCTAGCGGACCATGGTCCAGTCGTTTGGTCCGCACAAGAGTTTCATTCCGGCGTTCACACCACCTTAACAAACTGCACCAGGAGACAAACGCTCCAGGGTTTGGCTCAATTGGACTAACAAAGCTGGTGTGAACCCGCCCTCAGACCCTAAGAAAGGAACCGTTTCAAAGCTTTGTGTTGTTCCCTAAACTCATATGATCTCAAAGATAGCTGCCAAAGTAATCACTGTTTTGTTTCATGTAAACTCTTTGGAGGTTATTTTACAGCACAGTTCCTCCTCTTCTTCTCTTCCTCAGTTCACCATCTGCAAACAGTAGACATGTCAGCCAACTCCTCATCCTCCACCAACTCCTCTCTTGATTCAGCACTCAGTGATTGTTTCAGCTTTGCAGTTAGTAATATAATGGAAACTGCCTTCTATGTCACCAGAGCTGTCCTCCTCGCCCCTCTCTGTATCCTCATCCTCTATCTGGCTCAGCAACGATTGAGGCAGAAGCGTTCCTTGACAGCAGCAAGCCACTGTGACATCTTCACCTACCACCTGGCTTTCATGGAGTTGTTTGGTGTCTTTGGTATAGCATTCATACTTTTTGGCTCCTCCACTGGAATCAAAGAGATTGAGATAGTTGGGCATTGTCTTTATTCCATCCCTTACTCTGGAGAGAACTTCTTTCACATCCTGACCTGTGTGGAGCGATACCTGGCTGTTGTTCACCCTATCGCTTACATGGGACTAAGAAATGCGCGTGGGGTCACGATCAGAAACATCAACATTGCATGTACTTGGCTGCTCGTCCTGGACCTGGGGAACAGGTTGACCAAGCAAAGCAAAAGGCGTTCCTCACCATTATGGCCATTTGGGGAGTTCTGTGCTTGTGGTTCTTCAGAGGGCAGGAACATTTTGCTTTCATAAAAGTGGGTAATGATAAGGACTGGATAACATTTAAACACAGTAAATCTGAAGTGTAAAAGTATATTTGACTGTATCAGAGTAGGTTGTGGTCGTATGATATTGTTTTGATATGATTTGTAATACGATGATATCATCTAAATTTATATCAATCCCACCAGGATTTTCCCTTGTCTCATTGTGGTTTTCGTGTCCAAAGTTTCTGTCCAGCCACAGATCCTTCCCCACAAGAAAAGTGATGCTCCACATTTGCCTGCACTTTACCCGGCGACCATGCCTATCGTTTCGGTAGGTAGGCCCACCGCGCTGTGGCACTATGAAGTTGTTCATGCTGAGCCGAGCCAGGCCCCATGATTCAGGGCCCACCAACATGCTTCTGCCCCTGGTCTGGCTCAAGGGCCTCATCATTTGAGTTTTAGCTTGACAAGGATACTTGCTTTTAAGAGTTGAAAAGTAAATAGAAAACCCAAGAAGACCCCTTTGATTATTCAAGCTGAAGAAGACGTCAACTTTTTTTGTTAAATAGAATATCAGTGTTTACATTGACAGAAACACAGGTGCAGACAGGTGACTGTTTTTACTGGAAGAATAATTTGAAAGAAAATTTGCATTTTGACTCATCATATATTTGTCATACAACATGCAAAACAGCTCCTGCTTCCATTTGTCATTCGGACACATGGACATCAAGTATTATATAATATATGTGGAACAGAAAAGGGTGAAGCCGTGTGTCTTGAGACGCCAGAGAAGGACAATCACCAACAAACGCTGTTGACAAGGTGGGTGTTCATTTATAACTGGATGATTTTAGTTAATGTTGTGGAACATGCTGAAGCTTTGATTTTAAGCTTTGAAATGTCTGAACAACCACCGGATGGACTGTCACCCGCCAAATTTAGCTCGGACCTCAGGTTGCATTAATCCTGAACATTTAAAAATAGTCTGTTAATTATAAATTATAAAAACAAGCTCACAGAAAGGATCAATGTTAAATGGTAATATATATAAATATATGTACAGTATACATATAAATAAATGATCTTGATGTAGCTGTCAAAAGTTTTAATGCAAACTTTTCAAGCATTATTTTACAGCACAGTTCCTCCTCTTCTTCTCTTCCTCAGTTCACCATCTGCAAACAGTAGACATGTCAGCCAACTCCTCATCCTCCACCAACTCCTCTCTTGATTCAGCACTCAGTGATTGTTTCAGCTTTGCAGTTGGTAATATAATGGAAACTGCCTTCTATGTCACCAGAGCTGTCCTCCTCGCCCCTCTCTGTATCCTCATCCTCTATCTGGCTCAGCAACGATTGAGGCAGCAGCGTTCCTTGACAGCAGCAAGCCACTGTGACATCTTCACCTACCACCTGGCTTTCATGGAGTTGTTTGGTGTCTTTGGTATAGCATTCAAACTTTTTGGCTCCTCCACTGGAATCAAAGAGATTGAGATAGTTGGGCAATGTCTTTATTCCATCCCTTACTCTGGAGAGAACTTCTTTCACATCCTGACCTGTGTGGAGCGATACCTGGCTGTTGTTCACCCCCACAGCTACATGGGGCTAAGAAATGCACGTGGGGTCAGGATCAGAAACTATATCATCGGGTGTGTTTGGCTGCTGTGCTTCATATCGTTGTCCGTAGTGGGTCTGAGCTATCCTGACATACCCACCATCCCGATGTCTTGTCTTACGTTCTTGTCTTTAGTTGTCATTTCTTTCTGCAGCCTGTCTGTTCTCTGTGTTCTGGTCCGCCCCGGGCCTGGGGAAGGGGGACAGGGCAAGGAACGAGTTGACCAATCAAAGCAAAAGGCGTTGCTCACCATTATGGCCATATTGGGAACAATATGCTTGTGGTTTGCAATGATCATCGTAGTCTTTGCTCTTCACGCCTCACACCTGCTGAGCCCCAACGTACAATCTCTGATGTTCACATGTGTTTTCTGGTTTAATCTGCCCTGTAGTTTGGTGTTACCTCTGCTGTACCTACAGAGGGCAGGGAAGCTTTTAATTTGCTTTCATAATGGTGGGTGAAGTTTGTTTTGATATTAGTGCTCACAAGATATTTGGAGCAGATTACATCATTTGGAAATATATGAATTCTACCAGGATTTTTTGTTGTTGCTGTTCTTCAGTCTAATAGTGTTTGTTGTAGCAACATTTATAGAAAATGTGATTAATATTGACTCCAACAATATCTGTGTAATGCAGGGTGGAACGGTGGAACAGTGGTTAGCATTGTCGCCTCACAGCAAGAAGGTTCCTGGATCGAATCCTGGAACCTCAACAGTGTCAGTCTTACAGACTCCCATAACCGTCTAATAGTAAAATGATCATAGTGAGTTAACAATACAACAAATACCAAAGGTGACGCTTTTGATTATTTTGACTTTTTCCAATCGCACAGTTGTGAACTCAAAGGACAAAGAAAAGTGACTTGTAAGAGAATTGCAGTGTATGAATTGACAACAACACAGGTGCAGACTGTGACTGCGTCTACAGAAAGAATAATTTGACAGGAAATTTGCATTCAGTGAATTTTGATTTGAGTCTTCATAAATTTGTTGTACCACATGCAAAAATCTTCTGCTTCCATTTGTCCTTCTGACACATGGACATCATCAAAAACTCACTATACATATATGGACCAGAAAAGGGTGAATAGCCCTCAGTCGGTCTGGAGACACCAGAGACAAACACCAGCACTATCACCAACCAACACTGTTGCCAAGGTGGGTGTTGATTTAAGTATTCATTTTGCTTGACTGTTGACAAAGCGACTGTCTCTGACTGTTTTCTTCAGCGTCACCATGAGGTCGTTAGATTTGATTTTTAGTGAAATGTCTCAACAACCACCGGATGGAATGTCACCCACCAAATTTAGCTCAGACGTTCCTGCCCCCCCTCAGGTTGATTTGCAATAACTAAGGTGTTCTTTTCATTTTCCATTTGTGCCATCATGAGGTCAGATTTGTAATGCTTAGAACAAGAAATTGCAAATGTAATGACATTCCCGTCTGCCTAAGCTGTACTTTGTTTTAGTGCTTTTAAGCAAATGCAGACTTGATAACGCTGTGCAGAAGTGCAGCCAAAGTACAGAATGGCAGTCGTACAAAGAAATAATAGGTCAACAAAATTAACACAATAGTCTAATGATGAAAAATAGTCCACTTCTAACAAGTAACTGAGGGCGCATTCACACCTAATGTCCGTTTGTTTGGTCTGAATCAAAGACCAAATTGTTACAATGTTGTATTTTGCCTCAAGTTTGGTTTGTGTTCACACGGCAGTTTTTACCAGCCGACCAAAAGTTTTGATGCGCGGGGAAACTGCTCTCTGATTGGTCAGAATTTCCAGGTGGGAAAACTCCCTGAAGTAAACAGGGGGAGAGCACACTGCTCAATCATACTCAACACGATCGCCAACTTGAATGTTTTGTTGTCTGAGTTTTTTTAACTTTTGATTAACATTGTTCCACAGATCGATCAGTTCCATTCACCTTTATGCTGCCTGGCTGTCTCTGCCAGTGTCAGCACCGGTTAACAACCCACAATGCACCATGTTTTGGTTTACCTCCTGTATTTGGTCCTACTTTAAGTCCGTTTATGTTCACACCAGAGTCAAACCGGACCGTGGTTTGTTTGGAAACATACCGAGACCCGTCTTTTCTAGCGGACCATGGTCCAGTCGTTTGGTCCGCACAAGAGTTTCATTCCGGCGTTCACACCACCTTAACAAACTGCACCAGGAGACAAACGCTCCAGGGTTTGGCTCAATTGGACTAACAAAGCTGGTGTGAACCCGCCCTCAGACCCTAAGAAAGGAACCGTTTCAAAGCTTTGTGTTGTTCCCTAAACTCATATGATCTCAAAGATAGCTGCCAAAGTAATCACTGTTTTGTTTCATGTAAACTCTTTGGAGGTTATTTTACAGCACAGTTCCTCCTCTTCTTCTCTTCCTCAGTTCACCATCTGCAAACAGTAGACATGTCAGCCAACTCCTCATCCTCCACCAACTCCTCTCTTGATTCAGCACTCAGTGATTGTTTCAGCTTTGCAGTTAGTAATATAATGGAAACTGCCTTCCATGTCACCAGAGCTGTCCTCCTCGCCCCTCTCTGTATCCTCATCCTCTATCTGGCTCAGCAACGATTGAGGCAGAAGCGTTCCTTGACAGCAGCAAGCCACTGTGACATCTTCACCTACCACCTGGCTTTCATGGAGTTGTTTGGTGTCTTTGGTACAGCATTCAAACTTTTTGGCTCCTCCACTGGAATCAAAGAGATTGAGATAGTTGGGCATTGTCTTTATTCCATCCCTTACTCTGGAGAGAACTTCTTTCACATCCTGACCTGTGTGGAGCGATACCTGGCTGTTGTTCACCCCCACAGCTACATGGGGCTAAGAAATGCACGTGGGGTCAGGATCAGAAACTATATCATCGGGTGTGTTTGGCTGCTGTGCTTCATATTGTTGGCCGTAGTGGGTCTGAGCTATCCTGACATACCCACCATCCCGATGTCTTGTCTTACGTTCTTGTCTTTAGTTGTCATTTCTTTCTGCAGCCTGTCTGTTCTCTGTGTTCTGGTCCGCCCCGGGCCTGGGGAAGGGGGACAGGGCAAGGAACGAGTTGACCAATCAAAGCAAAAGGCGTTCCTCACCATTATGGCCATATTGGGAACGCTATGCTTGTGGTTTGCAGTGATCCTTGTAGCCTTTGCTCTTCACGCCTCACACCTGCTGAGCCCCAACGTACAATTTCTGTTGTTCACATGTGTTTCCTGGTTTAATCTGCCCTGTAGTTTGGTGTTACCTCTGCTGTACCTACAGAGGGCAGGAAAGCTGCCATTTTCTTTTTAAGCACTGCATTACAATAATATTCCTAGGAGTTAATTTGATTGGGGATTAGAGAGTACAATGGACTGTCATTGGTGATATTGCTGTTTAGAAAATCACATGACAGAAATTATTTGGGAATTGGGGAATGGTTAGGGTGTAGCTTGGTATGTTAGGTGTTTAAAAGTACGTTAAAGTAGTTGCTGTGGTGTTTTTGAAAAATGTATTTCTAATGTGGGAGAAGGAGGTGTACAGGTTTGGGGAAAAAAATTCTGAAAATAATTTATTTGCTTGTGACCATTTCCCTAAAGAACAAGTGAATGCATTCAATATCCTATCATCTCCACCAAACTGCAGCCACAGACACTTCTGAAATAACACCAGAACAGACAAACATTTGAATACACACTACAGTTTGTTTACACTTCATCTGAATGATTTTTAACATTGACGTGAATGGACTCATTCTTTTTATTAGGAGTTTTTAATATACTTTAATGTTTATAAAAGACTGGAAGTCTTTCTGTTTGATAATCACTTCAGTTATAGAATCATGTGAAATAAATGTTACGATATTTACTCCCAATTTAATTTGTCGGTGTTGTTGTTTGTCTGATCTATAATGCAGCATCTGATTAACTGATGGAGATTATAAAGAGCAACTGATTGATATTGAAAAGCTGGAATTGTTGTATTAATTTCGGTTTGTAGCCGTAACTGAACAGTCGAGTGTTTTAGCTCGGATCTCTGTGCTGATGTGTCGAGGGAAAGATACATTTGCTTGCTGCAATGCATCAGTTTACAGCATGCAAATAACCCCAGACTCAAAGTGTCAACTGTGTCTGTTGTATAAAGAAACACCTTAGAGCACACACACAAATAAACACACTCATAACACACATGAATTCATTAACAGTATCCATGGACCAGGTAGCATTGAAAAGCAGTCAGTGCGTGTGGAGACGCAGGAGAAAGACGTGCAACTGCTGAGGTGGGTGTCGTTTTTAAATTATTAAGACAAATGTAGTCAGTGTGTGTACTCATCTCACAGTTCTTTAAACCCTTTAATGTAAAATCAAACCCAGTGTTTTGTTTACCGACAGATTCTTATTCACTTTTTACACCATACAAATGATTTGCGCCCTGTGCAAATACCTTTTCCCTGAAATAATTAGTGTAGCAGTGAAACTCCTACATTTATGGAAACCATGTGTGCTTGGAATTATATTTTTGTTATTTCAAGATCCTCAGTAATGGTTGTGTCTCAGAGATTATTAGTGCCATGCCAAGCAACTGACAACAACAAGCAACTGATTAAAGCGTAATATGTCAGATCAATGCCTCTTGCCAATGGCAATCAATGCCATCTGTTAATGATCAACACACCAGACTGTACTTAAGTTCAGTCATGAATCCTCTCCAACTGTCATGACGGGAATCTTGAAAAGTGAAGTCGATCTCGTTATCTCAAGATATCGGGCCGTTGTTTCTGGCGGTCTCAAGATAACAAAGTATGTCTTCTGTAGATAACAGCTCTGAAAATACCACCACAGTTCATGACTTCTTCGGGGTAGCTTTTAATGGTTCTTATGAAGAGTGAATTATTATGTAAAGAATTGTTTTGGTGTTTATGAAAGTAAGTAGGGATGAAATGAAACCAAGTACATGTATTTAATGTACTAATAAGACACATATGATTAGTTTATGAAGTCCCTGTGAAAATTTAAAGTATCCCTTTTTGTTTAAACCTTTTACTTTTCCTGTTTGACTTTCAAAATAAAGCTTTTTGACAAGTAAATTAACAATGTAAATTAAATAAGTATCAACGTATGTGTCTCGTTATGTAACCAACTGACACTCTTACATTACCTAACAAGTACATACTTAGCAGTCCACTTCTTCTAGTGTAGATCATCATATGTTGAAGCTTTGACCCACTGACCAAGCTGCTGTTTTTGACAACTGATCAATATGATTATAATAACATGGGATGATTTTTTTTCTTTAGAACTAAACTTCTTATCTCCGCCTCTCTTCTCCCTCCTTTTCAGACCTCCGTATTATGAACATGTCAGTCAACTCCACCTTAGCTGATTTCCCCTTTTACACTGCTAACCTCTCCTCCAACTACACCTTCCCTGCTCTGGAGTGCTCCTGGTCCAGACTTGACATCTTTATCCTCACAGCCTTCTTCATTACCAACATCCTTCTACTCCTTGCTCTCTCCACCCTCATCTTATTCCTGGGGTGCAAGCGATGGAAACGACAGCGATCCAATTCCAGATCAGCAGCAAAGACCAGCCACTCTGACGTCTTCGCCTACCACATGGTCACGATGGAGATGATCATTGTCCTGGCTTCTTTCTTCTTCTGTGTGGGTGTATACGCTGACCTGCCTGGCATGATGAAGTATGGCTATGATATTTTCTCCTGCACCTGGTGTGTAAAAGTGAACTTTCATTCCGTGACCTGTGTGGAGCGCTACCTGGCTGTTGTTCACCCCATCACCTACCTGCATCTAAAGAACAAGGGCGGGGTCAGGATCAGAAACATCAGCATTGGATGTGTTTGGCTGTTGTGCTTGGTGTGGGCATGTGTAGTGGTGCTAACCAGCGTACAAGCTAACATGATTATGTATTTCTGCTTTGTGGCTTTTGCCTTAGCAGTGGTCTGTTTTTGCAGCCTCTCAGTTCTCTGGGTTTTGAAGCGTCCAGGCCCGGGAGACGTGGGTGGGGACAGGAAGCCGCTTGATCCAATGAAGCTCAGGGCTTTCCGCACCATTGTGACCATAACAGGAGCGCTGTTGTTGTGCTTTGGAGGGATGTTGGTTTGTGATGCTCTTGAGGCCTCACAGCTGCTGGACAGACATGTTGGGTGTGCAGTGATGACATCTGCAGTCTGGTTCTCTCTGCCCAGCAGTCTGGTGTTACCACTGCTGTTCCTACATGGGGCAGGAACTCTCCCGTGTTGTAAACGTAACAACAAATCTGGCTGATGCTTGGACGAGAGTAACGTCGGCCTGCTAACTGTGATACACCACTTAACTCATAAAATATTCCACTCCGCCAATCTTAAACTAAATATAACCTTACATCCACCATGTGAAATATTACTCTTTCTGATTTAAAGGAAACAAATAAGAAGCAGATATAAATTTCAATCATGCAGATTATCTTAATGACCTGAGAAAAATAAGGCTACCCATAAAATATGTCTTAACAAACACAAATCTCATCCTATGCTACGTTTGAGTATCTTAATCAACAAACTTTATTCCTTCAACTACGCACGATACTAATCAGAAAGTGCAGCTTAGCTCGACATGCTGGAGCTGGATACTGATGAGAAGTTGTTGATACAAGTAAAAAGGATTCGTCCTCAAAGACTCCAAAAGATTAAATTCAAATTCTGATGAGAGAAAAAAAATTACAACAGTACAAATCCAACCATATAATTAGTACATGTTTCTTACACTGTTGCTAGGTGGTTACAAGGGTATTTTTGACGACACATTCAGAGCAATACCTGTCTTATTAGCAATCTTAATTTGCCAATTGTTACTGGTGGCATTGGAGTGTTATTATTTTTGCTAAAAGACTCTGGACAGTTGCTTTGGGGTATCTAGGTGCTTTGCACTAGGATGTAGGTAATTCTTTTTTGGACAGGTGTTTTCCAGGTCTTGTTTTTATGGTGCTCCGGGTCGTTGATAGTTGCTTCGTAGTTTTTGCAATGGTTACTTGAATGTTGTATATTTATGTCTGGGGTCTTGAGTGTCTTGAAGTTTTATATGTAGATGCTGAGATATTACTGTGAACTTATTAGGTTGGCTTTAATTGACATTTAATTTGTATTGTGCATGATAGCAGTGTTTTAAAACCTAATTATAACTTGCTCTGTTGTACTTTCTTTAAAAAATATTCCAGATAAAACAAATGTACAAACTATTGAAGTTTTTCATTTATAATAAAGAAGTTGCTACGCTGCCAGTAATTGTTCCTCATCGTTCTGTTGATTGGTGGATATCAGATCTGATAAGTTTCAGTCTTTCTGTTTTCTTTGTGGTATTTGACTAATTCGTGTGTATTTGTGAGCTCTCCAACAGATGGACACAAAAAGCAGCAATAGTGTACCCGGGATGAAAATAAGTCTCTTAATCTAATTATGAACCTCCTCTGGCCGTTTCATCTGCTGCTATGTTCAGAGCTGGAAACAAATGCAAAACAGAGGTTATGTTGTGTATCTAGTGGGCACGGAGGCAGAAGAAGCTAGGGGCCATGCAAATGACACAATAAATCATGTGTTATATAAAACAGTGCCACAAAGTTACTGATGCGACCTTTTCTTTTTTTAATCTCTATTATTTTGAAAACTTTGCTGGGGTTTGAATTCCAATGTGGCAACAGAGCTTCAGACCCCTGAACAAATGATTTACACTTCGTCTCAGTTAATTGTTGCTCATGACACGTAGTGTACCACAAATGCTGAGCAATGAAACAGCAGAGAACTTGGTCGATGTTCAAGTTTGCAGCCAACATCAGGCAGGTCAAAGAGCTTCGGTACGCTGAAGATGATGCAGTTTGTTCAGCATCAGTTCGTTCACTCTAAAGTTTCTGACATGGGTTGTTTCACTTAAAGATTTAAAACACAGACACATAAAAACTCCAGAAAGTCATCCATTATTAAACAGTTAAAAACATAAAATCAATTCAAACTTTAAGAAAAAACAATAAATGTGGTGTTGGTTATGAATCCATGCATTAAAAAAAAGCAAAAAGTGAACACAAATAACAGGGTAAAACAATACATTGTTTTTTTTATATTAGATATTAAGAAAACTAACGACAAAGGTAAAACAGTTCATTACACTGCACAGGTTCCATCACACCCAGGACTTCGCTAGTCCTGACGGCTCTGATGGGCCCCAAATTAATCTAAACTATTAAAATCCACTTAGCTGTTCATGTTATTGTGAACTGCACTCTTAATAATGCTAAACTATATTATACACTATACTCATGTTTCCATAAGTTTTCAATAAAAAAATTACATCAAACAAAGTTCAGAGAATGAAATACACTAAAACTCCATGGAGTATATTAAAACGGTAAAATAAACACATTAAACAAAGGATTGAGAACAATAAAACATAGTGCTAACAATGATAAACATCTTTAGAAATATCATTGAACAGAATATAGATCTTGGTGTCATCTGCATAACAGCGCTTGAGAATGTAGCAGAGTGGGACCATTTTTGTAAACAACAGGGGGTCATGTATGCAGCCTTGGGGAACGCCACAGAAGAGGAGACTTCAGCAGTGACTACTGACAAATTCTACATGACAATTCTGAATCATAGTGGAATACGGGACAGGTAACAGTGTTATTTAAAATGGAAATACCCTGAAGCAGAATTCATTTATACAATTAAACAGTGAAGGGAGTCCCAATGTTTATCCCTGCTAGTGACAAGTGAGATCACAAGTGGTCTCTTGAGAAGCATATGGAGACATATGCTAATTCAAACCGTACAAAGGGCCTCAGTCTTACTCAAAACTTTTTCTTAAACTTTTGATAAAAAGAGAAACTTACTGTGTCGACCCCTGATCTTGACTCTTTATCCTGATTCAGTTTTGTGCTGACAACAGGCCAGTTTTCCTGCTTTGTGTAGAAACAGCAGAGGCAAAACCAAACTGCTCGGCAGGCAGAGCCAGAAAGCTGACAATAGCAACACACAGAAATCATTGCTGCTTCTCATCACCAGACTGACACCAATGCAAACCAGAAGGCCGCCAAATTTGATCAACAGCACTCCCATTATGGCCATGACAGTGTGAAAAGCCCTCTGCTTTGATTGGTCAACGCGATATCTGTTCCTGTCTACGTCACCTGGCCCTGGACGAATCAGAACACAGAGAACAGACAGGCTGCAGAAACAAACAACTAATAAGGTAAAGGCAAAGAGGCAAAGAAATGGGATGATGGGAAAGTTTGGGCAGAACAGAATTATCAAACCAACCCATCCGAAACAGAGCAGCCAAACACACCCAATGACGATATTTCTGATTCTGACCCCACCTTTCATCCTCAGGTAGGTAATGGGGTGAACAATAGCCAGGTAGCGCTCAATGCAGGTGAGGATGTGGAAGTGTGAGTGTCCAGGTAAGATGATGGAGCAAGCGTAAAACCCCAACATTATGCCCCCCCGGCTGTCTGAGTAAAGTCCACAACAGTAACAGCCGGATCCTAAAATGCCGATGATCTCCATTGCGACCATGTGGTAGGTGAAGATGTCGCAGTGACTCATTGTTGACCCGCAAGAAGCAGAGCGGTGTCGCTCCCACCGTTTGACGCCCACATAGAAGATGAAGATTGACAGAGGGAGGAGGAGGAGGATGTTGGTCACAGAGAAAGCAGCAAATGTGAGATTTACAACTGGAGAGTTAAAGCACTCAAAGTAGAGAGGATGGAGGTGAAGGAAGGAGGAGTTGACAGATGTGTCTGTAAAAACCATCTGTAGAGGAAGTAGAGGAGAGACAGAAAATACAATTTAAGGTCCGTCTTCCTTAAAAGTTAACAAAGAAGTAGGAGTGTGTTGCCATACAGTGCGGTCATAATCTGTCTTGCTTTAGCACAACAGCATGGATAATCAGTGTCCACAAAGAAACGTTTTCTGGCTTGGTCCTGACGATAACTCGCAAAACACAAGACATGGGCAAATTTCAAAATGGCTTGATATTGATGCACCTGACTTATACTGACAGACTTGTTTCGACTTTTTGTGTTTGCGACACTTTAAGTTCAAAAGTTACAGGTCAGAACAAACAGTTCATCACTATAGAGCCAAACTGCACCAAATTCTAGACTGCACTTCTTTAAGTCCTCAGCAATGCACCTGACAAATGTAATGTTAAATTAATTAGCTGACAGACAGACTGTACTATACATACATACCTACATACAGAAACCCCTTCCTTTATCGTGAGTTAAAGTTGCACAACAGCTACATAAATGCAGTATCTAAAAAAAGTTGCCACTCCTTGAATTACATTAATATGACCAACATTAAATTACTTATGAGGTGGTATACCATAAGATTCTTAAACTTAAGCAACAACTGGGAAGTCTTTTCCTTTGTTGTCTAGCTGGAGCCAATTATTTAAACATCATAAAAGCACACAAGAACAAAGGGTTACCTTGCTTTTTCGTTGCTTCTCCACAGACAGGAGACGTTCCATAAGTGTCCCGTCAGAGAAGATACTGAGTGATTGAGTTTTGTGTTGGTGTGGGAGGAAATGAACAGGATTGTGGGTTCTTTGCATGTTCCAAACACTCTTTTAGTTTTGGTCAGTTTCCTTATTTTGCATGAAAATGATCTCCCCATTTGCCTGCTCAGACCGCAGGAATATTGATCAGCACATCTTTTCTGCCATCAGTGAGTTATTACACAACAAGGTGTGCAGATTTGAAAGGTCCCTTCGAAACTAAAGTGTGAAGGTGGGACAAAAGAAAAGGCAAGGCTTCTTGCAGTTATTTTTTTTATTATTAATATGATATCCCATAAACCAACAAAAAAAAACCCTGAAACAAGTAAAAGTGACACAACATAGTTCTGGCTTTTGAAGTTATACATTTACAAATATACATGTTGAAGCAACATCGTCATGAACCAAATAAACAGCAACCCGAATCTAAATAACTGGCAATTGAAATATAATATAAAGACACAATTAAATGTGATAAATAGTGACCCAAACATAATATGAAGCAGTTTAAACACAATACAACACAAACAAACTAACAGCAGCTAAAATAACACAAATGCAAATAACACACACACGTCCAAATGTTATATAATATAGCAACTACCATACATACAATATAAAATAACAACCTGCATATAGATATACAATCCACAGCAACATGTGTCACCTCCTATATGGGTGTTACACTTCAACTATAAAATTACTGCAGATTTCTTTGTTAAAGTCGAGCTGAGACGGCATTTCGAGAGTTTCTAGCTTCCGTATCGTGACGTATTTCCGAGTGAAACAGGACGTGCAGGCGGGACATATCATTAGAGGGATTTGATTGGATCGTTGAGAAGTGGGCGTAGACAGACGTTCTCCACAGCGCAGCAGCTAGCTAACTGACCGAGCGTTCTTGGTGCTCTGCGGTTAAATGTTGCAGATTGATTGGTTGAAATTGTTTGGTGCTAACTTACGTAAGCACGCGTGAAATTTAGTTTTACAGGAAGAAAAAATGATCCGATTTTGATATAAGAATATATGCCCATATAGTCAAATAGATGCACAATGTTACCGGGGATGTGATCTAAAAGGATTAAAATGACATTTTTCATTTCACCTCGACTTTGAAGAATTAAAATACCTTTTGCAATTTTTTGAACAATACATTAAACCGTCAGCTTTCTAATGTTGCTGATGCAACTGATGATACTAAAGCTGCTGGTACCACTGCTACAAGTACTAACACCTTAATAACCCAAAAGTACAAGCAAAAAAAAAAAAATTTGCTGGTTCCAAATCGACTGCGAAAGGTTGTCTGTCAGCCCTGTGATTGACTGGCGACAGCTGGGATAGGCTCCAGCCCCCCCGCGACCCTGAACGGGATAAGCGGTATGGATAATGGATGGATGGATGGATGGTTCCAAATCTATGTAAGGATTTGTTGCTCTTTGTCCTTTTGTAAATGAAAGGTCTTGTGTTTTAAACTGTTGGTTGGACAATAGAGAACATACGAGTTGCACTGTACCGAATCAAAAGCTGGATTTTTAGGCGTTTGCATTAAAACAATTGTCAGTTGGATTTAAAGTTGGTTCTTGTGCTTCTGGAACTACTGTTAATCAAAGCTGCTCATTTAATTGACACGTTATCCTGAAACAGCGCTGTGCCAACAATACACCAGTTTTCCTGTCTTGTGTAGAAACAGCAGAGGCAGAACCAGACTGCTAGGAACAGTCAAAAAGATTCCAAAATCCATCAACACACACAAAACTTCTGGTTTGATGGACTCTAAATGGTACAAGCCAAAAGTACAAAGAACCCCTATAGACCTCAACAGCAGCACTCCAGTTATAGCCATTATGATACAGAAAGCTCTCTGCTTTGATTGGTCAACCCGCTCCTTGTCTCCGCCCACATCTCCAGGCCCGGGATGCATCAGAAGAAAGAGAACTGAAAGACTGCAGAATGAAATAAAAATTAGACAGACAACAAAAATGCAGATCAGTGGGATGGCAGGAAAATCGGGAAAGTACATCGTTGTTACCCCAACCCATCCAAAACACAGCAGCCAAACACACACAATGCTAATGTTTCTGATCTTGACCCCGCCTGTGTCCCGCAGGCGTATGTAGATGATTGGGTGAACAACAGCCAGGTAGCGGTCCAGACAGGTCAAGCAGTGAAACAGTGTCTGTCCGGGGAAGATCAAGCTGAATGCCAAAATCCCCAATGTAATGAGGATGGAACTTTTTACTGACATGTAAATGTCTATAGTAAAGAAGAATGATCCCAAAACACCAAAAATCTCCACAGTAACGATGTTGTATGTTAAGATGTCAGAATGGCTCGTTGTCTGCTGCCTCAAGTGTTGGTAACCGGTGAAGAGGACAAAGATGTACAGAGGGAGCAGGAGGAGGATGTTGGTGAAGGTGTACATGGAATACAAGACCTTGCTGGCCAGAATGTCAGCGCATTGTGAGTAGAAAGACAGGATGGAAGAGTTGGAGAGGGGGAGGGAAGAAGGGACAAGGGTGAAATTGGGGGAAGATGAAGAGTTGACGGACATGGCCTGTGGAAAAGAAAATAGAAGAAATATATGAAGAATGAGAGTCTGGAAGGCAAAATATGGAACTATTTAATACTACTACTACTGTACCATTACTCAGTATAGGAGGATACTCTGAGTTGAGGTATCAGAACAGGTACATAACTTGTATACTATAGAACAAGGCGAAACAGTTCCTGACCTTACACTGAACAGACTTGTTATCAAAGTACTCAAACAGCAGGAGGAAGCTGTAGTCTCAACGCAGACGCCAGGATTCTGTTCAGCTATAAGATTCATCACGAATACATTCATTTGTCTAGATTAACCATTATTTCGTTGCCTCGTCCAAAGAAGATTTTGGACCATTTAATAACACCAAAAAGGCCTTTGATAAACTATAATTCTTTAAAGTACTACACATGAATACATTGAGTATACTAAAAGAAACAAACCTTGTCAGTCTTGTTTTCTTTTCTTCCCTTTTTTCAGGTGAATCAAGCTTCGTTCTTTTCCAGCTTCTCCGCCGACTGCAGCTCACACCTGAACCTGTCAGAACATCTGTAGTTGAAGTAGGTGTGTCAGGAATATGTGGAAAATAAACATAACTGGGAGTTCTTTGCATTTTACAAACCACCAATGACCACCTGGTTAAATCTGAACTGGGCACTCATGGTCTTTCCATTTGCAGGGCGAAGTGTCATGTGTATGGAGCAGGTAAAAAAAACAACAAACAGGTGTTGCTGACACAGCCCTTGGACCTTTGGCCAGGTTGGCATGAGGTTTTGTATCTTTTAAATGTCAGAGCTTGGAGCCTTGGCCCAAAGGCGATTGAGTCCCACGATGTGGCTTGCTTTCATGCTTAGCAAGAGTTATTGTCCAGGTTGCCATAAAGACGTCCTACAAGGGCAACTTCCTGTCAAACTTAGACATCGGATTGGAAAATTCCAGCCACAGTTTGACATCCAGGAGCAGCTGATTTGTACAGCTTGCAGAACAGTGGACCAAGAGTGTACTCCCAATCTGATAGTCATGTAAATTGACTTAAACTGATCATGTCCTGATGGATGTGGAAAAGGTCTATCACCATGATTCTCACATTGCCTGGCCGGTTGCACTTTGGAACCTGTTAGCAAACACAACGATTTCACAAAGTAATACCCTTAGCTGCCCCATACACCGAAGCAAAAACCATGACACTACTTACTCATGCACCAACATACCAAAACCAACATACCAAGTAAAGTTTGTCCAAGCCTGTATGTCAGCATGTATTAGCTTATGCTAATATCAGTGCATCAACTGGACTACAGAAATGCTTAAAAAATATATTTATTTCAAATTATAAACCGCCTCTATTGTTACCAAATTTTTCAGTTGAGCAAATGTCAGTTTTGGGCTCAACAATAATATTGTTTGGGCTATAACTGCAACCACCTAGCATAAACCACCCAAGCAAACACTCTGATAATCACACAATCACAACACCCAATCAACAAATTAACAATGTCCTTATCATATAATCTTGCAAGACTTGAGCAATAACCTGTTATACCCTAGCAATAACCTAGCAGTGTCCTACCTACAACCGAACAGCACGATAAACAAGTCCAAGCATATATCGCCTTTTAGAAATCACTCTTACCAAAGTTATCTAAACGAACAGTTTTCCGACTGTATCTGTCGTTACCTGTTGCGACAAAAACATGCAAGTCTTCCTGCTCTTTGTAAAAACAGCAAAGGTAGAACGAAGCTACTTGGCAAACAGAGCCACATTCCAGACAATAGTATCGCAGATGCATTTTCATCATCTATTGAACTTGAGCTGAATATTATAATGCAAACCAGTATCCCACAAAACCTCAACATCAGTGTTGCCATTATGGCCATGACGGTATTCAAAGCCCTCTTCTTTGATTGGTCAATATGTTCCCTAGCACCACCCACTTTGCCCAGCCCGAGGCGAACCAGAGCATGCAAAACAGAAAGGCTGCAGAAAGAGGCAACAATTACGGTGAAAGTTAAAGTTGCAATAGCCAAAGTCGTGGGGAAATCAGGGAAGTACAGTGCTGTGATATACATAAAAACAATGCAAATCAGCCAAACACAACCAATGCTGATATTTCGGACCTTCACCCCGCCTGCTATTCTCAGGGATCGATAGGTGATGGGTTGACATACAGCTAGGTAGCGGTCCACACAAGTAAGGCAGTGAAAGAATGTTTGTCCAGGGTAAGTGAGGACAAAGAAATTATACCCAACCATCATCATCTTTTGGATACAAGTGTACATGCTTAAATCATACAAGACCATTCCCAAAGTACTAATAATCTCCATGGTGACCATGTGGTAGGTGAAGACATCGGAGTGGCTCTCTGTTCTCTGTGATATGGGGCTCTGTTGCCTCCATCGTTGGAGACCTGTCCAGAGGACTAGAGTGTTGAGTGGAAGGAGGAAGAGGATGCTGATGGAGACGTAGATGGTGAAGCTGATTGAGTGAAGATTGGTGTTAGAGCATGTAAGAAACCCTGAATAGAGGAAGGAGTTTTGGGTGAATAGCAGGGAGAAGTTGGAGGAGTTGTTGACGCGCATGTTTGATGATCGAAAGCCTATGGAGGAGAAGATACATAGACTTCATGAGGAGATAAAAGTTACGTTTTGGTGCCACGTTTAAAAACAGAGGTTAGTAAAGAGTAATTTGACATAGGGCATTTGTAGTCACCATTTGTATTAAGTACACAAAGCTGTGCATCGTCTGCATAACATGAATGAATATTTGCCAAAACCCACATAAAACATAGCACCAAATCGTAGCCTTATGACACATTAGCAATTACATTAGCTTTAGTTGAGAGCCTTGCTAAAAACAATAAACCAAGTAGTTTGACATTTTGGGCTATGGTTTTGTATGCCTCTTTGCACAGAGTAAAATGACAAAATAACTACCACAGTCTTATCTGTCCATAAAGCTATTAGTGGGATGTGGTTGGCTTGAGTACAAAATACTAGACGCAGAAAAAACAGCTAGCCAGACTTTGTGAGACAACAAGTCCAACTATCAGAATCTCTACAGCTCAGATTTTTCACTTTTTCAACAACAAGACTCAATGAAGTCACTGTGCTTGACAAAGACAGTCCCAGAAGAACCCCTTCTAAAACCAGAAGTTGATGATTTTACGATTATGTTAGATATTGATTAGACATGAGACTAGCCACTTCTCTCGGATCTATTTTTTGTGCTAAACTAAGCTAGCTGCATCATGCTTGTATGAATGTGGAAACTATTTCCCAAAATATAGCAATGTATCAGAGCCAATTACACACTTACACAAAGCATAAAGATTAAAAAAAGTAATTTGCTGGACTGCAGTGAAAGCAGTCACCTGCATCAGATGCAGCCATAGACGTGATAAGAAAGTGGACATAGCCTCAAACATGAAATATAAAGCCGGGGGTGACTTCACTGGTCTAAATCTATGAGCCTACTTCTATCTTAATTTACTAAATAAACATTTTCCTAATAAGTTTATGTGAAGTTAATTACGTTTCTAATTACATTCTGTAAATCCATATTTTGTTAGTTAACCTTAATCCAAACGTTATTTAAACGTAAAACACATTTAAAAAAATGTTAAATAGACCCACCTTGTATATTTCTGATGTGTATATTTGTGTCCAACGTTAACAAGTCTGCTTTCAACTGTGTCCTGATTATGATGATTGACTGTGTTGTTTTTGTCTGCATTGGAGGGAAATCTGCAGGTTGTTTGCATGTCGCCAAACCACCAATGTTATTATTCTTATCCATTTTATCTTCCAATAACAAGTCTGCAACCTATTCCGACAATAAAATACTTTGTTACTCCCCTTTTCTACGTTTTAAAGACCTTTAAAGAATGTTTTTTTAGCTTGTGTAGATAAATATCTTTGCTGCTTCAGGCTCAAATCAGGAGATATCAAGACCATCGTAATCAAGCCCCTGAGTATGGCACTAGGTCATGAGGTTAACCTTTGACCCTGCTGGGTAACTTGATGAAACTGCCAAACACAGAAAAAGAGAGAGAAACAGGAATCAGTTGACACTTGCAGCCGACCTCGCAGTGGCTCCAAAGACAGGCAGGGACTTCAGCACCATCAGGACCTGCACCAACACACATTTCCAGTCATTTCAGTTCTTATAGAATGGAAGACTATGTTAAAAGGGAATAATTCAAGAATATACTAAAAACGTAAATCTTCCAGACATTAAAAAACACAGAAGAACAGAGTCAAACAGGGAGGGGACACTTCACAGAGTCCTACCCGAGAGACACATAGAGGGGTTTAAACACATGAATTGACTCATATAGTCAGTGAATGTGTGCCTGTTGTTTCTCAGACCTCAGGTTGGTGACAGGATGAACTACTCCAAAGCATCTCTCCTGACACACACATGCCTAAAACGGAGAGAAACATGAGGAAAAAGTGGTGCATTCGGATCGACATTTCAACCCCGGCTCAAGTTCATTATGGTGTCCCCCAGGGCTCAATTGTAGGTCCCATCCTTTTCCATCCTTTATCCAATGTTGCCAAATGCTTTGTAATGTGATTACTGATCATCAGTGCAAACTCTTAAACTGAGTCTGACACCTATACATATAAACATGTTTCAAACAGTACACGCACTCATTGATTTTCTCTTACAGGGTATTCAGGCCACAGCACTGATGTTTTGCATAATAGCTCTGCACCTGCATCCCAGCTCTGACCTGATGTGCTATTTGCTTTCTGCATCAATGAATGATTTGTTTGTTTGTTTTTTATTGTAAACAAACCATGAAGATGTTTTTAGAGCCTCAGAAGGGGTCAAACATGCTGGACAAACCTTTATGGATATGAGCAGGTAGACTGCTACTTTTTTGATGTTTTTTATTCAAACTAAAAAACTGTTTCAAACTCTGCATCTTTTTTCAGATGCTGTAGGCGTCCATCCTGTCAGTGTTTTCACTCAAGGTTGTGCACGAAATAAATACACTTACAGATACGCCTCCAGAGTAAACACTACATAAATGAACCTCTGGATGTAGCCTCACTCTCATCATTGTCTTCCTTTCATCAATATACCACTTTAGAGCTCATTGTGGACTATTAAAAGTAAAGTAATATGAGTTTTTTGAAATTAAAAAAGTGTTAAAATAAAGGAATTAATTTGCAGGTCAGTTAGGTTGAGCAGATCCTGTAACCTTATGTATGTTTACCCTTTAAAATTGCTCTATTTTTCATACTTAAACACAACAGAATGACGAGTGCTGGATTGGATTATATTAAATGATGCATTTATATGTTTATCACTTTAATTTTGCTGCTGGTAAAACCTCATTTGGACTCATTTATAAACAAGATTATTAGATTATTATCCCTTATTAGTATGTTTTAAATGCTTCTACTCCTCACAGAATCTTTTTACAGTGTGAAATTAATAATTGTACCTACATAAAGTATACTAATACTTTTTTTACATGTTGTCAGATGATACAGGAAAGAACAACCCGGATGGACGGAACCTTTCTCTGACGTGTTTCCGGTCGGACTGTTTTTATAGATGGACCAGTGCACCTTGAACTTATCACAGACAGTCCAGTCGCCTTTCTCTTTTCTTCTCGATTTATGTGTAAATAATAACATTAATTAACGATGTCTAGTTTTACACATTTACTGCGTCACGCGCCGCGTCCCCTCGTGCGGTCGTTGCGCGGCACGAACGCAGAAAAACGCGTTAGTTTGCGTATTAACTTAGAGTTTTTGCGCTTTAGTTCGTCTGCTATGTTGTCACCGAGTGTAATAAATCAAAACAAACCCAGCTCCAGGTGCTACATGAGTTCCGCCAGGACGACACCGGTCCGGATCGGCTGTGCTTCTGGGTTCTGGGGGGACACAGCCACCTCAGGTGACAGCCAGGATTAACCGTTACAGCTAACCGAGTTAGCATAGAGTCATGTTAAAAACAAAGGTTTCAACAGGTGTTTATCTTTATTAAATGTACTCTGTGGCTGTGACCAATAACAATTACAACTTTTTGTGTTGTCTTTGCCTTTATTATCTCTTACAGTGGTGGAGGAAGTGCTCTGACCTTTAACTATACTTCAAACAGCAGCACCACAGTGTTAGCATACATTGTCACAAGTAAAAGTTAAAAGTACTTAGATGCACTATAACTATATCTTTAATTTATTAATGAATCAATTAATATAGAGACAATCTGTAACAGTTATATATAAGAATGAGCTCTTTAGAGACGTTTCCACCACTTAGCTATAATAAACTTTATTTAGATAGCACTGAAAACAATTAAGAAGTGGTTGAACCAGGATTTAAACATTTTAGTGTTGCAAAGAGGCACATAACGTCTGAAGGTGAACAATATGATATAAAAACTAGGGATGCACGATATTGGAATTTTTGCTTTTTCAAATGTGCACATTCACTGGGCAATGTAAGAAAAGTTAATGTGGTAGCATTACGTCAAGCTTTTTTAGGGAATCACCGAGCATTTAGGCAGAATTAAAGCGTTGTTTTATCAACGGAAAATATCGGCAGAAAAATTAAATGTCTGCCGATTCCGATATGTCATACCGACAACGTGCCGATAATGTCGTGCACCCCTAATAAAAACAATAATAACAATATAAATACACATGTGACGTGTTAGAAATAGAAATAGCAAGAGATAAGACAAATTGTTAGGGCCTTTCTTTTGCTGTTGAATCTCCTTCTTGTCCTTCTGTTTAACTGGTGTGTGTGTGTGTGTGTGTGTGTGTGTGTGTGTGTGTGTGTGTGTTCAGTGCCTCAGCTGATCTACAGTGGGAAGCTGGACTTCCTGGTGTTTGACTACCTCAGTGAGATCACCATGTCTCTGCTCACAGCCGCCAAGACCAAGATGCCTGTGAGTCAGTGTTAGGGTTATAATTGTCTTTCTAATGTACATCTCTGTACCTCTTAAATATCCCCTTCCTCTTCTTAATCACACAGTTCAGCTGTTAAAACGTATATTCACTAAAATATGAATAATAGTACTCAAAGTGAGAGAAATGTTGTTCCTTTAAGCTGTGACTGTGAATAACAATCAAACTAAAGTAGTCTTTTATCGAACAACAAAGATCATTCACGCAGAGTTCACTGTCTGCAGTTTCCCGTGTTTCTGAGGATGCTTTGGGGTAAAAGAATCCAGAGAACAAACAACCTGTCAGCTTCTGCTCCTGTAGTGTCTGCTGTCGGCCTGCAGGGGGCAGCGTGGAGCCTCTGTAATCTCTCACAGTAGATGATTGTTGTGTCTGTCTGTCCTGTCGTAGAATCTGGGTTACGCTCCAGACTTCGTCCAGGTCGCTCTCGCTCCGTTCATCAACGACATCCACAGGAAAGGTGAGTTCTTCATTTTTATTTCTTGTCTTTAATCTTATTTTATTTCTTTTCTTTTACTACATGTTATTTACCCTGGTCAGTGAAATCTGGCCCCTTTAATGTAATCTCATAAATCTCTTACTGATTCCTGCAGGTATCCGTGTGGTGAGTAACGCAGGAGGCGTGAACCCTCTGGCCTGCGCTGAGGCCATACAGGAAGTCATTAAGAAGGCGGGCCTCGACCTTAAGGTTGCTGTGGTGACAGGCGATGACCTCATGCCCCATGTAAGGCCTCTTCAGCAACAGTATGACATCATTGTTATCTTTTTGTTAACATGGTTACCACCGATTCATTCGTTTTATCTCCTCTCTGTTTTTTCTTCTCCTTTCCTCTTTGTTTCCTCCTTTCCTCTTGTTTCCCTCCTCTGCTGCCTTGTCTCCTCCTCTCCTCTTGTGTCCTCCTCTGCTGCCTTGTCTCCTCCTCTTCTTTCTTGTCTCCTCCTCTCCTCTTGTGTCCTCCTCTGCTGCCTTGTCTCCTCCTCTCCTCTTGTTTCCCTCCTCTGCTGCCTTGTCTCCTCTTCTCCTCTTGTTTCCCTCCTCTCCTTTCTTGTCTCCTCCTCTCCTCTTGTTTCCTCCTCTGCTGCCTTGTCTCGTCCTCTCCTCTTGTTTCCTCCTCTCCTTTCTTGTCTCCTCCTCTCCTCTTGTTTCCTCCTCTGCTGCCTTGTCTCGTCCTCTCCTCTTGTTTCCTGCTCTCCTTTCTTGTCTCGTCCTCTCCTCTTGTTTCCTCCTCTCCTTTCTTGTCTCGTCCTCTCCTCTTGTTTCCCTCCTCTGCTGCCTTGTCTCCTCTTCTCCTCTTGTTTCCCTCTGCTGCCTTGTCTTGTCCTCTCCTCTTGTTTCCTCCTCTCCTTTCTTGTCTCGTCCTCTCCTCTTGTTTCCCTCCTCTGCTGCCTTGTCTCGTCCTCTCCTCTTGTTTCCCTCCTCTCCTTTCTTGTCTCCTCCTCTCCTCTTGTTTCCCTCCTCTGCTGCCTTGTCTCGTCCTCTCCTCTTGTTTCCTCCTCTCCTTTCTTGTCTCGTCCTCTCCTCTTGTTTCCCTCCTCTGCTGCCTTGTCTCGTCCTCTCCTCTTGTTTCCCTCCTCTGCTGCCTTGTCTTGTCCTCTCCTCTTGTTTCCTCCTCTCCTTTCTTGTCTCGTCCTCTCCTCTTGTTTCCCTCCTCTGCTGCCTTGTCTCGTCCTCTCCTCTTGTTTCCTCCTCTCCTTTCTTGTCTCGTCCTCTCCTCTTGTTTCCCTCCTCTGCTGCCTTGTCTCCTCCTCTCCTCTTGTTTCCCTCCTCTGCTGCCTTGTCTCCTCTTCTCCTCTTGTTTCCTCCTCTCCTTTCTTGTCTCGTCCTCTCCTCTTGTTTCCCTCCTCTGCTGCCTTGTCTCGTCCTCTCCTCTTGTTTCCTCCTCTGCTGCCTTGTCTCCTCCTCTCCTCTTGTTTCCTCCTCTGCTGCCTTGTCTCCTCCTCTCCTCTTGTTTCCCTCCTCTGCTGCCTTGTCTCCTCTTCTCCTCTTGTTTCCTCCTCTCCTTTCTTGTCTCGTCCTCTCCTCTTGTTTCCCCCTCTCCTTTCTTGTCTCGTCCTCTCCTCTTGTTTCCCTCCTCTGCTGCCTTGTCTCGTCCTCTCCTCTTGTTTCCTCCTCTGCTGCCTTGTCTCGTCCTCTCCTCTTGTTTCCTCCTCTGCTGCCTTGTCTCCTCCTCTCCTCTTGTTTCCTCCTCTGCTGCCTTGTCTCGTCCTCTCCTCTTGTTTCCTCCTCTCCTTTCTTGTCTCGTCCTCTCCTCTTGTTTCCCCCTCTCCTTTCTTGTCTCGTCCTCTCCTCTTGTTTCCCTCCTCTGCTGCCTTGTCTCGTCCTCTCCTCTTGTTTCCTCCTCTGCTGCCTTGTCTCCTCCTCTCCTCTTGTTTCCTCCTCTGCTGCCTTGTCTCGTCCTCTCCTCTTGTTTCCTCCTCTCCTTTCTTGTCTCGTCCTCTCCTCTTGTTTCCTCCTCTCCTTTCTTGTCTCGTCCTCTCCTCTTGTTTCCTCCTCTGCTGCCTTGTCTCCTCTTCTTCTCTTGTTTCCCTCCTCTGCTGCCTTGTCTCGTCCTCTCCTCTTGTTTCCCTCCTCTCCTTCCTTGTCTCGTCCTCTCCTCTTGTTTCCTCCTCTCCTTTCTTGTCTCGTCCTCTCCTCTTGTTTCCTCCTCTCCTTTCTTGTCTCGTCCTCTCCTCTTGTTTCCCTCCTCTGCTGCCTTGTCTCGTCCTCTCCTCTTGTTTCCCTCCTCTGCTGCCTTGTCTCGTCCTCTCCTCTTGTTTCCCTCCTCTCCTTCCTTGTCTCGTCCTCTCCTCTTGTTTCCCTCCTCTGCTGCCTTGTCTCGTCCTCTCCTCTTGTTTCCCTCCTCTCCTTTCTTGTCTCGTCCTCTCCTCTTGTTTCCCTCCTCTGCTGCTTTGTCTCCTCCTCTCCTCTTGTTTCCTCCTCTGCTGCCTTGTCTCCTCCTCTCCTCTTGTTTCCTCCTCTGCTGCCTTGTCTCCTCCTCTCCTCTCCACCTCTCAGAGGAGCGGTCTGTCTGAAGTAAAGATGGCGGACGACGGCAGCAGGCAGCAGTTACCTAAAACTCTCCACAGTATGAACGCGTACCTCGGGTACGCACACACTCTAACACACTGCAGCACACAGACACACTCTTTGTTTCATGGCGGATCATCGTCGTCATAATTCTTCTTATTAGCTTCATTTTTTAACTTTGACCTGCAGCTGCTTCCTTGTCAGCGTTTTGCTAACAGCATACAGCTGTGAAGTTGTTGCTCTTCCTTTCTCTTTCGTTTAAAGTCAGTGGCTTCATCAGCAGAAAACAACGCTGCGTTTGGGCAAACAAAACGCACTACGTGTTAAAGGAAGCCTCTGTTTTCAGGGCCGTACCGATCCGTCGCTGTCTGGACCTCGGGGCTGACATCGTGGTCACTGGACGCTGTGTGGACAGCGCTGTGGCTCTGGGGCCGCTCATGCACACAGTACGTTTGATTTATATGTTTCTGTCTGTTCCTTTTCATTTTCCTAAAGTCTTAAATCTTAACTAAAGAGTAACTCACGCCTCCTGTCTCTAATTACGGAAGCTGCTGGTTGTGTGGCTCTCAGGATGTAAGGATCTGTTTCTCCTTCACAGTTTGGATGGGAGACGGACGACTACGACCGGCTGGCAGCTGGAAGGTGAGAAATCAAGAAAACAAACTATTATGGATTTATTATGAATGCAAGAAAATCAATTAAAATCATTAAAATCGATGTGTGCGTTTCAGTCTCGCAGGTCACCTGATCGAGTGTGGAGCTCAGAGTACAGGTGGAATCTTCACAGACTGGCACAAAGTTCCTGACTGGTGAGGCCGAGTCTTAACCACGTTTTAGATTCTGGTACTTTAATATTTAGCTGATGTTAGCTCATAGATTTAACCACCTATGAAACTCTGTATTTCATAGATCAAACTGATGTGACAGCTGACAGGTGTTCGAACATGAATATCACAATATTAATGCAATAAACAAACCAGATGTGTGATATGGAGCTGTAACCGTGTGTCTCAGGGACAACATGGGCTTCCCGGTGGTCGAGTGCTCCAGCGACGGCTCCTTCGTTCTCTCCAAACCTCCAAAGACCGGCGGCCTGGTCTCCTTCGGCACGGTGGCCGAGCAGCTGGTGTACGAGATCGGAGACCCGCGGAGATACCTGCTGCCCGACGTCATCTGTGACTTCAGCCGGGTGGTCATCAAGGAAGTGCCAGGTATCTGACACACACAGAGTCCACAGTGAGGACGCGACCACAGGCTGAACTGTTGGCTGTGTTTATAACCCGTAAACATTGATCTGGAAACCTTAAACAAACTCTGACTGAACCCCTCACCCTCCGCTGACCCTCCAATAAACTCTGCATCAGCTCCCAGTGATTCACTTCCTCTTTAAAAAACTAAACATGATCCATCAGCACAGATTGAACCCGCCTACCTCTAACCTTCCTCTGATCCTTCTCTGAACTCTCCCTCTCTGATAACAAACTCTACTTATCCTCCTTTTGCTCATTAATTAGCTGTTTTCATGTTTGTGTTCCCCAGTTTGTAAAAAGAGGTGTAAACACTAAACAGACACGACTGACCCTCCTGCTGCTCTGTTTGGTTGTGTATGTTGTGTTTATGTGTGTAAAGAAAGTCCTGGATATTTCCCTGACAGAGACACTAACTCTCCTGTGACTCCAACATGACCCAGTGCCTCCTGCAGCATACTGTTTATCTTGTCTTCAATGAAGGAATGAGTTCCTCCTGCCGGCTCGCACCTGATGACCTGCTGAAGTATAACATGAAACTAGGTCAAATCTGGTCTGCAGGAACAGCCAGCAGTTAAAGGGTTAAGATACTGAGGTTATACCAGTTCTGTTGTTAGATGAAAAAACCTTCTACACGGAAAAATACAAAAATAAAGCAACAAGATCTTCCAAAATAAGGTTGGGATTTGCCCCTGAAATCGCCCCCCTTCATGGAGTCATAACTCAGCCAAATCTGAACACACAGACATGATGCTCATGTTCTTAAATTCAGTGTGACTCCCGTTGTCTGATGATAAAGTCCAACATCCATCGTGTGTAAAAGTCCAGAAGTTTGCCTACAAATCATGCAATAAAAACGCACCCAACAGGTCCAGAACCGGCCTCAGCTGTCCTTCCTCAGTATCAGAGTAATCCAGTGATAGTTGTCTGTACATCCACAGTAACACTGCAAACAGGCGCTGCTAATAGTGTATTCAGCACACTGTCGATGACCCCAGTTTGCCAAAATGTACATATAATAATGTTTATTTAAAAAGCACTTTACAAAAGCTACGTGCAGGTGCTTTACTTAAATAAAACGGACGATCGTAAATTCACCTGATTTTAAAGACAACAGATACCAGAACTTAAGAGACATTTAATACTCAACTCAACTTCATTTATAAAGCACTTTAAAAACAACCACAGCTGAAAACAAAGTGCTGTACACAAATAGACAAAATAAAACCATTAAAAGCAATAGAATAAATCAAATGAAATAAAACAAGAATATCACTAAAATAGTTGTTTCATTGTTTTTAAAACAATCAAAAACAATAAATAAAAACAGACCATAAAACAATAAAACAAGAGTCTCATGCGGGGTCGAAAGCCAAGGAGTAAAAAAGGGTTTTAAGACGAGTTTTAAAAATACATTCAAAGAAAACTAAACAGAAATGACTAAACAAATACTGAAATCAGGAAATGCTCTCTGAGGACAGAATGTTTGATAAGGTGTCCTGAAGGAGATTCATTTATCACCACAGGCGGCGCCAAAGAGAACGAAACTGAGATCTGAGGTTATAACTTTAAATAAGAGCATTTAACTGGACTCAAAACTGCAAGCTTTATGCAAGTACATCAACTTCACCAGAAAAACTACTTCCTGTTTACGTTCCTCAAAGTAAACTTGGCTTGTGGACCATTTTAAAGCCCTGAGTTTGTCATTTTAGCCCCCACCATCTTGTTTATTTTGGGCCATATTATGTGACCATATTAGGACAAGAGGATGAAGTGGAGCAAGGTATTAGAAAATGCTAAGTATTTAGCTAGTGCTAGTATAACACTAGCACTAGCTAAACACTTTTCAGACAGTAGCTTATATTAATGAAGGTGCTAATTTTGGCCCCGTGTAAAAACAGCCAGAAGTGACCATATTTGGATGTGATGCAGAGTTGATGAGGTTTATTGACTCAAATTATCAGCAGCTCAAAGAGGCCACGCCCCTCAGGCTGCATCACTGTAAGCCTTAATATAATGTAAACAGGTGAGCTGTATAAAGATTCTCCCCGTACAGTTGTCATGAAGAGAGAAATGAGCTATAGAGACCCAAACTGTTTTTTGTACCAGGCTGTAAACATGTTTATTTCTGCTGTACAGTTTAACATGGGGCTCTATGGGGACTGACTCACTGCTGGAGGCAGCCTCAAGTGGACACCAGAGGAACTGCAGCTTCTGGCACTTCCATAGCTAAACTTATAGGTTACTTTGCATGTACTTTTATTCTAGTTTCGTCCCTGAAATTGAAGCTTTATTGTGTATTTTTGTTCCACTTTATCACTAAAGTAAACTTATCATCATAAGCTGGAATGTGACAGTGTGGGAGTTCTGGATCTTTCAGGACCATCACGTCCCTTTTCAAAGCCGGGATGTGAACTCTCAGCGGCTGTTGTTGCTACAGTTGTAAATAATTCAGTCTAATTGAGCCTCAGCTGAACTCTACAGCCTGGTTTGACCACTTCATGACCTCTGAGGTTTATTTTTTAGCATGAAGAAGCCGGAACGTGAACTGAAGATGAACCGGCGTCTGTGGTCTGTGGTCCGGTTCAAGAGAAGTGTCAGGGAGGAGACGGGGATAGAAAGAGAACAGAGTGAACATCTTCCTCTTTCTGTGGGCAGTCACAGGGTCAGTTCCTCTGGTTCTGCACTTTTTATTGACTGATTTGCTAAAACGTGTGTGTGTTTGTGTGTGTGTGTGTGTTTTCAGGCGTGGATGGAGGTGCTGTGAGAGTGACGGGGGCTAAAGGCCTCGCTCCGTCACACGACTACAAGGTGAGACTTCATGATGGTTTAAGACTTAATTTCCACATCAGCAGATTTAGTTTGCCAAACAGAGGACGCTGCAGCTTTAACTCACATCCTGTTTCCTGTCCACCTGCCTCGTCTCTGCAGGTGTGTGCTACCTACATGGATGGTTTCAGGGCGACCGCAGTGTGTCCGGTCGGAGGGCCGAGAGCGACGGAGAAGGCCCGACGTACCGCAGAGAGCATCATCAAACGGTGCGTTCAGGAGCAGACTTCCTGTATGAGGACGTCCCTGTCTTTTTAACCCTGACTGTGTGTGTGTGTGTGTGTGTGTGTGTGTGTTCCTGTAGGACGAAGCGAATGTTTAAGCACCTGGGGCTGGAAGATTTCAGCTCCGTCAACATCCAGGTGCTCGGAGCTGAGGACACCTATGGCGCCAACGCTCGCTCCAAGGTAATGCGAACACACCAACAGGAACACACTGTCGTAACACACCTTTTCCTTTAGTTTTAGTGAAGCTGTCCTTCAGACACACCCCCTCCCCTCCTCACCACACCACCATCATCTTTCTCGTCTGTATCTTACCAGCCTCTTTCTTCTGTTTAGATGGTTTCATTCAGAAATACTCTAGAGAACACTGGCCTAATATAAGCTTAGCGATATGTACTTCCTGTTTCGTTTCGTTCTTTCTAAGTATTTAAAGTTTGCTTCATCTGAGCGTCGAGTTTGTTTCTTCTTCTTTGGATTTTCACTTCTTGTTGAAGTTGTATCTGTAGTCATCCATCTTTTCTTTGTTTGTTCAGCCATAGTAGATTACTGTTTACTCGCAACACTTGCAGAGAGCGGAAAAGCAGCCGCTTAGTTCTGCCTACCCTCTCTGGCAGACCAACCACTGCTGGCTGATGGGAAACATGTCACTAACTGGGCGGCGCCACAGACACCTAGCCCATAATAATACTATATACTGCAGATGAAAGGCTTTCATCAGCGGGCCATAGTGGGACTGTACTTTCAGTAGAGCCTGACTGATCTGATTGGATATCTGACTTGGGCCTTGTGGTATCGGCAGACATATATATATAAGATACCTGTTTAAGAAAGCAGCCATCTGATTGGACAGTCATATCGGTGCACAATCCACATAGAAAAGTCGCCTAAATGTGTTTTTTTCCATTGTCATCCTCCCATTTCCTCCTCTCTTCTCTCCATCCGTTCGTCTCTCTGCCTCTAACACCAGGAGCAGTTTAAGGTCACAGCTGAGCCTGTTTTCACGCCTCTGCACTCTCCTTCTATCACTCTTTTTCTCCCAGTTTAACACAAACTTAATCCAACACGTCTCCGCTACCAGAAGCAGGTCAGGGTCACAGTTAAGCCTGTGTCACGCCTCTAACCTCCCACACTCCTCTCTTCTGTTTCTATCTTTTTTCTCCACGTCTTTTCTTCTCCCCCCTGTTCCTGGTTCTCCTTTGTCTTGTTTGTCCGATTTTTGGAGACAGAAGACATTTGGGCTGGTTTGTGGAGCGTTACGAACATGCACACACGGCTGTGGTTAACATTATATCTGAGTTACTGTCCCTGTTGTCTGCGTGTGTTCAGGGCAGCAGAGAGGCGGTGCTCTGGATGGCCGTCCACCACAAACAGAAGAAAGCTCTGGAGCTGTTTGCCAGAGAGATCGCTCCTGCTGGGACTGGCATGGGTACGACACACACACACACACACACACGCACACACACACACACACACACACACGCACACCTTTTCTTTGGCATGTAGAACCCAAATGACCCTTGTACGTACTCTGTGATTGGCTACTTATGTGCTAGCTTGCGTGACCGGAGTTGGACTCAGACTGGGTTCGAAAAGTGTCTGATGCACCTCACAAATAGTCACGGCACTGAGCACGTGTGTGCTGGTGTAAACAGGAAGTAGATTGTTTTAACCTGCGCTAATAAGAGCAGAATGTAATGGTGGTCGTCAGGACCCGCGGTTAACGAGGGCTGCTTCGTCTGTGATTAAAGAATGACATCATGCACGTACCGTCCAGCTCAAACAAGCAGCTGCAGTGGTTTATTAATATCTATCCCTCCTCAACACACACACACACACACACACACACACACACACACACACACACTGTCACTGCAGATAAAGAAGCTTCTGTCCTTCTGAACCAGAATTTGTTTATGGTGACAAGTTCAAACCCACCACACACACACACACACACACACACACGGACTCATGAAGTGTGTGTGACTCTTGACAGCAGGTGTAGCAGCTGTCCTACTGACGAGACTATTTTTATAATTGTGTTCGGCCATTTTGTTCCTAACAGCTCCTGGACTGACCGGCATCGTGGGCGGACGACCTCGAGCGTGAGTCGATGATACCTCCTTCTAGTCCACGGAAGTCGTCATTCAAAGAACACGTCCTCACATTTAAATCGTTTTGTCTTTAGGTCTCCCGTCCTGAAAGCGTTTTTCTTCTTGCACCCTAAATCTCAGCTGAAGGTGAGTCTGATTGTTCATGTAGAAAAAACAAATGTCTCGACACTTTAGAGGTTCGTTAAAAAGTTCCAGAAACTCTCGAGTTAGCTGCTTCTGGCTAGTTTCACACTGAATCAGGTTGCACCTTAAAGAGGAGGCTCATGGGTAATAACGACTTTCGTAATATGTACATCGGTTTCAGGTAAACTACCCTCCTGCTGTCCAATCAAAAGCCATCAGCCTAATAAACAGGAAGTCACTGTAGCATCTCAGGTTGTAACATAAACCAAAAACAGTTCAGTGTTTTTCCTGCTCGGCTCCAGGCCTGTCGCACCTCCTCCGGGGCCAACCTGTTAGCTGCAGGGCCATCAGCTGGGAAACACCAATCATGGATGTTTCGCCCCTTAGACCAGACCATCTCCTGGTGGTGGGGCGGTGAACAGGGACGTCTTCCTGACACTCCCTGGAGCTGACCTTCTTCAGGTGTTGCTCGCTCCCCGTGCCTTGTCCCTTGTCTCCACCTCCTTTGTTGCCTTGTGTCCCTCTGGCTTCCCGTAGCCGTCGGTCTTTTAGCAGACGTGTAGTTGAGTCTCCGACAAATCCTCTAGCGCCCGCTCCCAACAGGTAGATCCTCGTGTTCCATCCGCTTTCCTTGCACTCTGCAGGTCAGCATATTTCACTTTCTTCCTGTCAGGGGCTGCCTCCAGCCCCTCAACCAGTAGAGCTGATTTCAGAGGTCCACAGGACTGCGTGTGGCCGCAGTGGGGTTCTGTACATTGCCTGCCCAGGCCCACCTCCATCTTCTCCTAGCAGAGAGCTAGCTCTAATCAGAGACAGAAATGCTAGAAACAGGTGCTCACCATAAACTTTTTGCTTTGTTTTAGGACTTTATAATTTAACGAGTTTGACGCTTTTGTTGAATTCAAAAGTTTTTTTAAAAGTAAAGAAACTTGATGAACAATCATTCACTGATGACTGCAGGTGGATGTTCACGTCGATGGAGAGCTGATGGAGTCTCTCACAGAGGCGGGGCCAGGCACACCTGAGCAGGAGGCCCCTCCCACCTCAGAGGAGGACGCACCGGACAAAGGTAATCGAACGTGCTCCAATGTTATGTTCCTTCATTTACACCTGAGAGGTTCCATTTGTTCTTGAAAGGGTGAATGGATCCTAGACAAGAGTTGAATGGACTTGAAGAGGTTACAGGGGGAACTTGAGAGGGCACAGATCATCCATGATGAGACTGTGGGGGTCCTTGACGTCTTGTTCCCATAGTCCTTGAGTGTTCTTTGTGGGTTAAAATGGTTAAAACTGGTCATTAAGTGGGCTCGAATGGTGTTTGAGGGGGTTCTAAAGGTCTTCGTGGGGGCCTACATAATCCTGGAGAAGGTTCCATGAGTCCTTAAGGGGGCTCAGGTATTCCTTGAGATGCTTCCCGGGGTCCTCTAGGACATTAAGAAGGTCGTCAGATGGTCCATGTGCAGGCTCAGTTTACATACCTGGCCAATAAAGCTGATTCTGTATGAGGGATTCCACTGGTTCCATGGATCAAGGTTCCATGGGTCCGTAAGGAGGATCTGGGAATACCTCTGGGGCTTCTGGGGGTCCTTGGGATGGTTCAAGGGTATTAAAGCAGGTTAACCGTCTTTGAGGAGACTCTGGGGGTCCTTAAAGGTGTTAGTTTGGTGCTTTAGGGTCTCCTGGGGTTCTTAAGGGGGCTCAGATTGTTCTTCAGGAAGTCCCAGTGTCCGGGCGTCCTTGAAGTGCTCGAACGGTCAGATTTCTGGCCTCAGAAGGACCAGGCCTTCTGCTGAGGTTGCAGTAGAACATCTCTGTGTTGCTGCGATAAATAAGATAGTTGTTGATAAAAGGATGACAGGTCTATGCTGTAGATAAACAAGTGGTGCAGTTACTGATGTCTGCTGCAGAGGGCGACATCTTCCCATTTACCTCCGCATAGAAACAACCTGACAAATCCATTTAAACACCATGAACTCCAACGCCAACACGATATCACATGAAACCAACACGCAGTAAAAACATGACTCGCAACAATCTGTCAGAGGCTGTGGGAAACAATCTGACTGCCATGGTGTGTGTGTGTGTGTGTGTGTGTGTGTCTGTGTGTGTGTGTGTGTGTGTGGCATTTCCTATCCCTTTAAAAGAGCACATGCTGTGCCACTTTTCATCCTTTCACCAAGGCTGCATTCACATGGCCCTGCACTCACACATCAAAATACTGAACACACACACACACACGCACACGCACACGCACACAAACACACACACACACACACACACACACACACGCACTTTGCTCGTGGTGCTGTAAGTATAATGTGATGCTAATACTTGTGTAAAAAAGTTGCGATTTGAATGCAGGACTTTTAGTTTTGTGGCACACACACACACACACACTTACACACACTTACACACACACACACACAGTCCTGGCTGCCTCCCTACCTTCTTCACATTCCAGTCTGAAACAGGAAAGCCTCTTCAGTGACAAAAAACAAACCAAAGAGCATAAAAAACATTCAAATGAAGCAGAGAAGATGGAGCTGCTGCTTTTAATATTCATTCACCTGTTTTCACTTTAAAGCCTTCAGCTGTGATTTCTTCTGTTTCGCTCTCTGCGAGCATCTGCACATGATATCACATTGTTCTACACGAGACATTAAAAGGATGAACAAATATGTGTGTGCATGTCTGTGGACGCAGGCATTACTAATGGATTACCCACCACACAGGCAGAGATAATCGATCTCTTTAATCCATCCTTCCTGTTACTGCGACAACGTGACGAGCAGAGGACAGGGAGACACTTTATATTCATGAACGACAACTTTATTTTAATGAATACAGCAATGCTATAACGTATAACATAATGCTATATGCTGTCGTAATAATATAAGAGAAAGTTTTAATTATTCTGATTAGCTTTTAGCAGCTGAAGTTCTATCACTTAAAAAGATTCTACATTTTAGCCGCGATCCTGCTGCTGAGTTCTATTGAAAGCAGAGCAGCTAGCAGCTAGCAGGTAAGTAGCTTGATGCGTTGTCCACGTGTACAGATATTTTTGAAACACATGTTTGCCTCTGTGTTCTGGCCTCTTGTCCAAAGGAAAACTTTTATGTCACTTAAACAGAGCTAACTTTTAAGGCCTTGTCTGCACATCCAGACATGTATTCTGGCCTCAGGTTGCCTTTCAGGGCTCTGAAAACTGCTGTTAACTTTTAAACATTTGATATTTAACCAGAAGCGCAGACTTCAGAGTTTGTTTCTCTCTGTCAGAAGAACAAGACGTCAGATCATATTCTAGCAAACAAACAAAACAAAAGCACACAGATGTTGCGTCCGTAAAACGATAACACCTCTGGCACTGATAAGATAATACTTAATTTTAGATTTGATCAAGTACGAACACAGGTCGAAGGAAAGGTTTGACTTTAAATATGTGAAAGATTAAATAAAGTATTTTGTTTTTAAAGACAGATCCTCTAAAGGGGTCAAACTGTTTCCCTTTGAGGTTTTTCACAGAGAATGTTTGAGGGGTCTTATTCCACGTCTCCAGCCTTTCTTCCCTCAGCACTGAAGTTCCCTTCAGTTTGTTAATCCAGGTGAGAACGATGTGTTTCAGACGCAGAAAGCCTTTTCACATCCACAACAAAAGCTCCTCCAGACCTGAGTTGAAAGCAGACCTGCATGAGAATAAATGAGGCTGCTGGAAGGAGAAGCCTGATTCTGGTTTTGCTTCTTTGTTTGATCACCGTTAGCTGAGCCAAACAAACACGTTTGAAGGCACTTTTGTTTTTCTGGTCTCTGTCCAGAGCTGCCCAGTGGACCACACAGCTACAGGCTGGAGGAGCTGGCCTACACCCGGAGCGGCGACAAAGGAGACTCGGCCAACATCGGTGAGGAAACACTTCAACCTCAGATTAAACCAAACTGATGAAACAGAAAACATCCTCTCTGAGGTTCTGCTCTCTGTCCGTGATGGTGCTGGAGGATAGCAGCATTATTGTAGTCGCATTTCCACTGCAAGAACTTTCCCAGAGTCCAAGAACCTTTGGTGGTGCTTCTACCGCAGGGACTAAAGTCTAAATTACATTATTTTACCCTCCAAAAAGTCCCTGATCGAGAGCTATTACTTTCCAGAAGTACGGGAACTTTGGGGGCTTAGTCAAATACTCCTAGAATTTTATCTTGGCGTCAATGTTTTCTTTGTATAGTTGCTCTTAAAAAGGTCACTGGAAACACAGACAACCAGCTGACGGGACCTTTCAGCTTCTTGAGTGTTTAAGTATTTCCATTCACTCATCCATTTTCCTCCGGGTCGCGGTGGCAGCAGGCCAAGCTAGTTAGCCCAGACGTCTCCCTCTCCCTAGACACATTTTCCAGCTCCTCCTGGGGGATCCCGAGGCGTTCCCAGGCCAGATAGGATATATAATCCCTCCAGCGGGTTCTGGGTCTGCCCCGGGGTCTCCTCCCAGTTGGATGTGCCCGGAAAACCTCCACAGGGAGGCGCCCAGGAGGCATCCGTATCAGGTTAAAGTTCTGGGTACTTTTAGTCGCCACTGTCCTGGGAAAACAGAGAATGACTGGTCAGAGAGGGAGGAAGGAAGTCGGCGAGCTGTTAACGTTTACTTTACCTTCAGCTGTTTTTATAGAACGAGGGAATATAACGTGAATAAACGTGAATACATTTATTATGATTAAAACTCATCAATCCACATCTGTAGTTATTGTTTGGACTGAGAGTCATCTAGAAGAAGAAGAAATACACACTGAGAGTTTTACACCGCACTCAACGTGTGCTGGGATCGGTCACTTCCTGTTGTCTCTGCTTGTTGCCTAGCAACTGTTCTGAGACGAGTAATGGTTGGGCACATAACTCCTGTCAAACAGTAGAGTATGATTTCTTACTTTCATTTTTATTTATGCTTATTATACAAGCGAGAACGTTCTCCATGACTCGTTAACCTTTGACAGAGCCAGGCTAGCCATCCCCCCTTGCTTCAAGTCTTTATGCTAAGCTAAGCTAACGATCTGTAGCTTCACAATCAAGGCAAAGACTGTAGAGTTGTATCAGTCTTGTCCTCATGTGTCCCTCACTGTGAACCTCTTCTCTGATATTCATCAGCATTGCTGTTTTCCCTTTAGGAGTGATAGCTCGTCATCCCCTCTTCTTCCCCTACCTGAAAAAACACCTGACTTCTTCTTTGGTGGAGGAATACTTCTCCCACCTCATCCAGCCAGGGGTGAGCAACGCCGTCACACGGTGAGTGAATAAACACTGTGTGCTGAGAGACAGGAAGTATGAGAGGAAGTGTGATGTTGACATCGGATCGGGAATTACCCGAAAGTTATCATCGGAAAAAACCTGAACCAGGTTTGACCCTGTTTTTTTTAATATGGGGCTCTATGGGGACTGACTCACTGCTGGAGGCAGCCTCAAGTGGACACCAGAGGAACTGCAGCTTCTGCTGCTTCTGAGTCACGTTGTCACCTTTGAGGTTAAAATGTTTGTTTTGATACTTAGAAATAAAACATTGGATGTATCGTCATGACAATTTAGCACTTAAATTCTTTTAGATTAAATGTTGTGTTTAGTGCAAATTAGCTAATGTTAGCATGCTAGCTTGTTAAAGAAATGGTGACCATGGTAAACATTTGGTTTGAAAGAAGCTTTATTCATGATTCAGTATATTATGTGCGTGCTTAAAAGAGGAAGTGGTCGTGTTGTGAACAGGCACTTTAACTCCTCCACCCAGGACTCACAGATTTCAATAGAGCACACACACACGCACACACACACGCACACACACACGCACACACACACACAAAGCAGCAGAGATGAAGTTGTGGTTCGTGTAATCGCTGTCAGACGTCGGCCTTCAGCAAAAAGACACAACAGAGCAAAAACAAGACGCGCAATCTGTGGTTGAACAGATGTTAGTCACATACACACACACACGCGCGCGCACACACACACACGAAACACAGGACAACCACACTAACCTCCTCCATGTCTGTTGAGCCGCCAGTACGACTCCTCACTTCCTCCTGCAGACACACAAAGTCACAACAAGTCAAACTGCAGCATATTTCACATATCTGAACTCTGATGCCATAACAAGCAGAGTTTTCACCAACTGACCGAGAGGCTTCCTGGACGATGGGAGCAAGTCCAGTGGGGCTGAAGCCATCCATCAGTCCTTCCATCCATTACCTTCTGCTTATCCCGGTTGGGTCGGGGTGGCAGCAGGCTAAGCACGGCGACCCAGGCGTCCCTCTCCACAGCAACATTTTCCAGCTCCTCCCAGTTCGACGTGCCCAGAAAACCTCCAAAGGGAGGCGCCCAGGAGGCATCCTGATCAGATGCCTGAACCACCTCAACTGGTGGCTCTACTCCGAGCTCCCTCCGGATGTCTGAGCTCCTTACCGTATCTCTAAGGCTGAGCCCAGACACCCTCCGGAGGAATGCTAAGCTACAACTGTGGAATTGACTAGCCTAGTTTAGCATCAAACAGGAGCTACTCGTGAAGTGCTTACCTGGCTCTGTTTGAAGTTGAAAAAACGCCAACCAGCACCTGTCCGCCTTCTTACCGGAGTGACGTCCTGGAGTTGGGGTTTCCAGGCATTTAGGGAAGAAGACTTTGACCTCTGAACTGTGCATCCAAATTTGAAAAACCCCAAACAAAGAACATTTTGTGGAGTAAAACTTAAAGATCACACAGATTGATACCTAAGGCAGGTACACTTCCCAGAGGATGATGGCAGGGCCGTTGCCTTCTGATTGCCTGATGTTTCACAGCTGTTTGTTATATCGTGTGCACCACAAAAGGAGATCTGTAATCCTGTTCAAAACATCTCAACCATGTTACTGGCTCCGTCCTCAAACCAAACAAATACCACACAGACTCCAGAGTTAACCGAGTGCTGCAGATGCTGAAAGACGGCTGCGGTTCAAACGTTTTACTGAAGTCAGGAGAAAAACCCACGACGGACTGAGAGAAACCAGCAACACAACTTCCACTGACACCGAGACACGGCACCGTAAACATCACTGCCAGTCATAACCCTCCTCCAAGGTAATCACCCTGTCACGACGCAGACGTGGAGACACAATAGAAGCCAGAAGTTTGATGTTTGGACATCCGGAGGCTCTGGATGTTCAGTTTGTCTCCAAACAAAAGTATTGATTCTTTAAACTCCTCGCAGACGGAGACGAGCTTCCTGAACCATCACAAACACTCGGAGGCAGCCTGCACGCGTTAAGCTGCGGAGCTATCGTGGGAACGGCACTAAGTACTGTTAGGATGAGTCCAGTGCGGTAGTCGACACCAGTTTCTATTGATTTATGTCAGAGGATGTGGGAAGACAATCTCAGCATTATTAAAGGGTATTGATCACAGGTAGCCCCGCCCTAACCCCTCCCCTCTTCCTGGTCTGTGTGACTCTCAATGGGAGCATCAGAGACTAAATGAACATCACGCTGTGTTGAAGAAGACTTGAAACTAGAGACTGAGACCATAAAGTCATTAGGAACATGTTTACTGAGGGAATACATCAGGTGAGGAGGAGGAGCATTTTCTCATAGACTTCTATAGGATCAGACTTCTTTTTACAAGCAGTGGAGTCCTCCTGCTGGACGTTACAGAGAATGCAGGGTTGTAACGATTAAAACAAGAAGTAACCTCATGAGAAATAGCTGCATATTCAGTAATCTGACGTCCTGTAGTTACAGCTTGTGGCCACAGAGGCCGCTGTCGAGCCGAAGTTCAACTCTAAGACGTCAAAGACGAGACGTGTAGCTCCACGGCGAAGCAGCCGTAGGTGTTAACCTGCAGGTAGGACTGCTGGAGGCTTCGGGGAAACGGTTGAACAGACGGCGGACATGTTTGAGCGATGAGTCAGCGCGCGGCGTGTTAGCGATTAGCTTAATGAAGGGGGGGAGGCCGTAAAGCTCGCTGACCTGCGTCTCCTCTCACACCCCGAAACGCCTCCCTGCCGCCACAGACGCTTCATTAGTGCACCTCCACCGCTCGTTAAAGCTGCAGGAGGCACGCACACACGCACACACACGCACACACACACACACACACACTTAACTGCTTTCAGACACACTCGCAGGTTTTGCATATGATCTCCCCCTCTCTTCTCTGCAACTGTAGACATGAAGGTGCAAAAACACACGCTTTTTCACACACACACACACACACACACACTGACCGAGCATGGTTAACCATTACACACTCAAACACACACACACACACACACACACTTCTTTTAAATCTCAAAGAAACAGAAACGCACACTCCTTCAAACATCAAAAACACACGAATTACCTTCCAATAAACCGCCACACCGACACATGGTGCCGGGCTGTGCTGGCAGACCTGAGTGTGTGTGTGTGTGTGTGTGTGTGTGTGTGTGTGTGTGTGTGTGTGTGTGTGTGTGTGTGTTTTAAATATGTGGAGGCATGCATTCCTGTGGTAATGAGTGTTTTTTTTCTCTGTGGTTTGTAGATACACTCTGCCGGGGATCCACGCCCTCAACTTCGTCCTGAAGAGTTCACTGGGAGGGGGAGGGGTGGCCTCCCTGCGCAGCGACCCCCAGGTAACACACACACACACACACACACACACACACACACACTTTCTCCTCTTTCTTCACTCTGGAGCTTCTTCCTCTTTCGGCCGTCTCTCGTTCATCACCTCGCCTCTCTCTTCCTGTCCACACGTTGGAGTTAAATGTGTCCGGTCCTCTCAGTGCAGATACAGCTGCTCATCCTTTATATCATTATTATCTAGTATAAACCTTAAATACTGAATTCAACTGTATTGTAAGGGAGGCCAAGTTCCTCCCTTTCTCGAGCCCTTTCACACATGCTCTCCTAAAAGTTGTCTGAACTTTTCCAGAGTTGCCCTTTCACACATCTCCGTCGCAGCAGAGATTTTCCCTGATGTATAAAGTGCGCTGCATCAGCCAGCAGCTCCTGACTCTCTCCCTCTCTCTGCTGTCGTCGTGTAAACGATCCTCCTTCTTCACCCTCGGATGTTTTTAATCATCCGGTCATGTGTCGCTCTTCTGGTTTCACACCGGTCACATGATGTAGACGTCATCACCCCGCCCACTCGCTCGCAGTGAGTGTTCCTGCTGACTTCTTGCGGACATTTCAGCAGGAGGCTGCAGGAAAAGTCTGCAGAAAGCTGGGGTGAAATATCCGGCTGTTTGCGTTCACACATGCCGCCCACCCGGACACTGTGGGGACGTTTTCAGGAGTGTCGTGCAGGTGTGAAAGGAGCTTTGTTAACTACCGTCAGATTAGATAGAACTTTATTCATCATGAAGGAAATCCTGGTGTCGGATTGCTCCACAACTGCAGAACGAAACATGAAAATATGAATTCAGTTTGAGTTTTGTCATGAAACATATCACGGTCTTCAGTTTATATCACCTCACAAAGTCCAGTTTTAAAGTATTAAAGAGGTGAAAATCAGTAAGTTGTTGCAGCTCTGCAAAAGGAGTTCTGGATGCAAACTGTCCAAGCTTTAACACACAGTCCTTTGTGTTTATCTGCGTTGGTCGACATGTTTATCTTACCTGTTTTTCTTCTTGAAACATTTGAAGCAACTTGAAGCAAAGTGATTCTGATGTTAAAGAAACAGAAATCAGCAGAGAGTAAACAGACGAGTCATTAGAGCCTCGTCTCTCCTCATCAACGCACAGCGAACCAGTCCCTCCCCCTCTTTAACACCCTTCTTTTCCACTTTCTCCTCCTCCTCCATCCCTCGTTCAGACGCTCCTGTAAAGTGTTTTACCGCCTCGCTGGAATCCACCGCACATCAAAGACACACACACACACACACGATGTGCCAACACACGGCCGTAAAACTCCAAACACACTAAACGTGTAAATCCAAACACAGGAGTTTTAAGAACAAACTGTTTTGATGCTTTAGTGAGTGAATCATTTGTCCTTTCTCAGGGGAAAGCTTACGCTCAGATGCTGCTGGACCTGAAGCTGAGAGGGCTGCCCGACCTGAAGTCTCTGGTGGACTGAAAGAGAGAGAGAGAAGGAGGTGACGAGGGGGAGAGCTTAACAACAAGCACGGGAGGATCATTCACACATCAGTTAAAGAGATTTTATTTTGTCCTCAACCAGAACCTGAACAAGTTACATTTACATTTCAAAATGAAGTCCTCATGAGGCTTTAGAAGCTGAACCACACGTGAGATTTAGCGCAGATTCACTCGCTCAAACCAGAACAGAGCATTCAGGAAATAAAACTCCACCATGAAGCGTTTTAACGATTTTACAAGCCCGACTTAAACACGTGCTCTGTGAGTCACGTCGCCCGAAAAACTAGAGAAAACCACGAATCACAAAGCTCAGATTTCAAACCTCTTTCCTCCTCCGCAGACATGAAGGGCTCAGTGTCATGGTCAGGGCCCCGATGGCTGCGTCCACTTGGGTTCCGTCTTTAATCTCTTCCCCCTTGTCCTTATTAGTGAAGATAAATGTACCAAAAAGTAGCAGCTTGTAATTTCAAGCTGCTGCTGCTGGTTTCTTTTACTCAGTAAAACTCCAAAACATCAGGAGCAGATTTAAATAATTAACTTTAATTACTTAATGGCTAAAATTTTACAGTGCCACAGCTTGGACAAAGAGTGTTTGTGAGGGAAGGAAACCGCCCCGATGAGACGGTAGCAAGGAGTATCAGGAGGTCGTAGAGGAGTCTTGTTTTTCATGATACCACCATCACGTGTTCCTCAGATACATGACAAACACAGTGCAACAATCCTTAACATGAACGTCCTGAGTTCTTTGAAGCCTTGCATGGAAGCAAGTCAGGTACAAGAGAAAAAAGAGGCTTTTAAGTCCTGCGGGATCGGATCGGTTGGGGGTGAAGGGATCAGTCTTCAGGGGAATGAGCTTCAGGAAAGTGACCCCTGACCTCTGACTTCCTAAGAAAGGAGTGGTGGTGGTTTGGGTTTCCATAATGGCTGCCAGTGAGACATCAGAGGAGACACTGGCTGGTTTCAGGTGGACCAGGCTCGATGCCTGGTTCCCCCCGGCTCGTTCACCTCGACACGACCCGGCTCCGATGTTTCGCCGGCCCGCAGGAATGTGCGTCTCCCTCCACCAAACCGACTCTCTGGCCTCCAGTCTGTTTATCCATAATTGCAAACAGACTGAAGCCGCAGTCGGAGTCACTCCACAGCTTCCGTCGTGGCTGAAAGCTCATCCCACCTCCTCTGAATCATATCCCCCTCTTCCCCAAACCGTCGTCCTCGGGCTGATGCAGTTTGCTCTCATTAGTGAAGACACGGACTCTTCCAGCTCTTTCCTGGCGCTGCCCTCGTCTCGCAGTATTTCTACGTTCCAGGAAAGTTGAGCAGCCGCTGTTGCTCTAACCCATGACTCTGGCTTCTTTGGGTTCTTGCTGGTGATTGCGGTATTTTAATCGGATTTTTGCTGTTGGGTTTCTGCTAAATTTCCAAAGCATGAAACTAAAGAATTTCTTCCAATGGCAGAACCCAGACACACAACAACAGCACATGAGACAGGCTGTCACTGAACAATGGTCTTCTGAGAGATTTACACACAATAAAAACATAATGAAGGTCGTCCTGACATGAGTTGCAGCAGTGTTGCATGAGTATAAATCAGACTAACACAAAGGCCGTCTCACAGGACAAATAAAATCCAGCAGCCTCTTCTCTTGATTAAAAAGGAGACACTGAAGTGGTCACATTTGCATAGCGAGGTGTTGAAATGACGACTGTAAATTCCTGCTCATTTCCTGTTTTCATGAAAGCCCAAATTAAAAGGAAAAACAAGCTGCAATGTCAACATGGACTCATCTTAATGATGCAAAAGAGCTTTAACACTCACATCTGTCCTGCATATTGCTGCTTCCCAAAACCCCGACCTCGTTATTCCCAAGAAATATTTCCAAGGCTGCGCCGTTAATAAGTTGGAGGGACACTGAACAACGTTTTCATGAGAATTCTTCATTCAACCATAAAAATAACTCTGAGTGTTTGATGTCCACCCAAAGCACTTCGTGTAGCCCTGAGTGTGTAGAGAAGGATTTCCAACACATTTGTGAGCATGTTTTAGTCATTTGGGAAGCTCTCTTGGACCATCCTTCACTCCGATATTATGAGTCAAAAGTTTGAGAATCTGCTGGCGTTCAACGTCCGTCCCAACCTCCTGAGCTCACCTGGGACGTCCAGATCCACAAGTGAATGGGAAAGTGTGTCCAAGCTTTTGACTGGTAGCGTAGTTAAACTTTTCTTGTCGTCTGGTATCAGAATCAGTTTCCGTCCTATTTTTACAGTTATTGAGCTTCTTTACTGACAGTTGTTTCTAAAATCAGGGTTGAAAAATAGTTCTTTATTTACGTTTTCTTTAGTGAGTGAGTGTAAACAAGCACAAATATATATATAAATATGTAGATTCTATGTATATATACAGCAGTTTCTGTCAGTGTGCAGTTAGTAACAATAGAAAACTCTGAAATGTAATTAAATGACATTAAAAAGATAATTTGCAAACTGATACATATGAATAGAGGAGAGATATTTACTCTCAAAGTTTGAATTGTACTTTAAAGTAAAATTAGCTTTTTAAATATTATGGTAACCCGTCCAGTAGCTGTTGAACTATTTCATCTCGGTATAATGTTTCCTGTTTGAGAAAAAGCAAACGTCCAAGCATTGAGCCTTGTGGAACACCACGGACGTTTTTCATCTGAATAGAATGAAAACAAAACAGTTGTTCTTTGGCCAAGTTTAGTCAAACTCTGCAAAAGAAATCAAGTGATTATAAACATCTGTCCTAATTTTCAAGATCATCTCTTTGGTAGTTTGTTGGGATATTTCAGTGCTGAACAAAGTGTTGCTAGTTGTGCGAAAAAAAGTTCCATGAATTGAACCTTGTGGAACACCGTGGAGTTTTACTACATTTCATTACAGTAGGGCTCAAAAAGACATTTAATATCGAAGCAATTCAAGTTCTTTGGCTGAATCTGGTCAAACTATGCAATATACAGTACTTATTAAATACATTGATGTTATGTTTAGTTTCTTTATTTGAGCAGGGACAATACACAGGAACATCAACCTTATATAAAACAGGGAGAGATGTATTGTAGCAGGTTTTAGCAAACTGCTATTTTCCGCCCTTAGTTCCTGGGTAGGTCAGTAAAATAATAAAATCCTAAGAAGACCTAGACATTAAAAACGAGATTACACACAAAACTAGACATTTAAAGGACCACCCTCAACCATACCCACACAGAAATAGACATTAAACGAGCCCTGCCTCCCCAACACACAAATGCACACATTCATTCATCCTAAATGTCATGGTAACACTTTCAGTAGTTAATGAGATATTTCAGTCCGGTCCAAAGTGTTTCTTGTTGGGAAAACAAATATAGGTTCAAGAATTGAGCCTTGTGGAACACCAGATCAGCTTAGCATAAAAGCAGTTTTAAACATTATAAGCCACAAAGGTTCAGTATAATCCATCCAGCAGTTGTTGTCGGTCTGGGACAAAAAGTTGCTTCAAGGGCAAAAAAGCAAAGGTCCAAACATCGAGCCTTGTGGAACACCAGAAACTACATCGCAAACATCAGGCAGGTCGTCTCCTACCGGGGCAATAAAGCGTTCAAGTGCCTTGTTCATGGGCAGCTCATTGTTATAACTCCTGTAGATCTTCAGCTTGGCATGGGATTCAAACCACTGGCTGTTTTTTTCCCATAAAAATCAGAAGAAAACTCCAAGAGCGTCGTACTCTCGTACGTCGTACTTTCTTTTGATTTTTATGTCTTTGTGTTCCTCTCTAAAATCCAGAGAGAACTCCAACCCTTACATTTTTATGCTTTTTAGTTGTTGTTTTTCTGTATGACTGAACCAAACCCTCTGTGAATCATTTAAAGTGTCAAATCTGCATTTTGGGGCAAAAGAAAACTTTTTGTCACAGTTTCATATTTTCTGTTCTAAGTTTTTGAGACATCACAAGTTTGCTGGACTGTGTTAAAGCCTTACAGTGAAACCACAAGTGCTTGTTTTTACCACCATGTTTGCTATTAAAGGGAGCAACACTTCAGTTTGATCTTTTTCTTCCATTTGATCTTGTAACTAACTCGTCAGTGTTTTAGAAGTCTACGGTGATTAAACTTCTAGAATCATGAATCGATGTGATTAAAGCTAAGACGACTCAAATGTTGTAAAATGTTTACCTGTTAATGTTAAACAATTTCCACCTCTGCCTTCTTTTATCAAGTTTCATATCGTAGGTGCTCGATCCTTCTGCTTCTGCCCTTTAAAAATCACTAAATGCATTAAAGCAGTGAGGTAATTTCTGTACGATTTGTAGATACTAAACTGAAGAGATTAAACATATTTTTATGAACAAAGCTTCTGCTTTAAGTTTGTTATTGGTTGTGTGTGTGTGTGTGTGTGCGTGTGCGTGCGTGCGTGCGTGTGTGTGTGTTTCCCTCCTCTGTCTTGTTAACCACTAAAACATGTCACAGGAAGCCGAGCAGCAAAAGGTGTCGACAGCAACAAGACAGAAGCCTCAGTGTGTGTGTGTGTGTGTGTGTGTGTGTGTCTGAGTGCGTGTGTGTGTGTGTGTGTGTGACAGCTTGATAACATTTGTTTCTTTGTTCTTCAGTATTTAAATGCTAATATTTCGAGTTTTCTCAGGTGCAAAATAGTTTTCTTCTGTATGTTTGCTGAAAGTTTCCTGTTCTGCATAAATCTGCCTCAGTGTGAAAAAAGCTCATTTAAACCATGTAAATGTAAAACTGTCATGAATATAATTACCATAGAATTGTGTGTATAAGACGCACTTTAATACATGTTTTTCCGTCTAAAACGTGGGCTGTGTCCTGTACACTGGTGCGACCAATATACCAGTATAAACTGCAGGGAGAGGTATTTTACTGTTCCAGGATTTTACCAGATGTTGCCGCTGTAAGCTTCATGATCGCCGGTGCAGTCGCCTTCCATCTCTAAAAACATTAACAAATAACCACAAAGGTGATTCATTAAACGTGCTCGTTTACAGATACCAGGAACGCTCCTCAAAGATGACAAAGATCACGTTTACATGTTGACCTCCATCAAAAACGTAAAAAACATTTTCTCCTCTGAAGACGGTTTCATTTCACGAGGTCACTTTAAAAGTTAAGAAGGTAAACTTGTTCTTCATAAAGCTGATGTATGTTTTTGCTGAGGATGTTCTGCGCCTCATTTTCTCTCCAAACAGAGAAATCTGTTTTTAAACGAGCTCAACAAACTAAATTCAGTCGTCCTGTTTGGAGGCTGAAAGGAATAAAAACATTCTGTGTTCTTGTTTCCCACCATCAGCAGCTTCAGCATCACTCTGACAACCTGAGGATGAAAGATGGTGATTAACATTCATCACGAGCAGACAGCATGGGAACAAGTGTGTAACTGTGTGTGTGAGTGTGTGTGTGTGTGTGTGCAGGAGCTGCAGGTCGTCCTCTGAATCGTTTGTCATGACGCTGTCGTCTTTGTGCTGCAGCGACACATTCACAGCTTCTGTCCGTCCGTCAGGGAGCAGAAAAGGAGATAAATGACATCATTATTCTTTTCTTTCATTTTTAAACCTCTTTTATTGTCCCTGCTCCGTTTTTGTCTGCAGACAGACGCACAAAGACTCCCGGCGTTCCACTGTACGAGTCCGAATCTCATCTTTACATTGTGTTCACCACTTTCTGATGTTTTACGTCAAGATAGTTCACACAGCTTGTTATCATCCGGAGAGCGCACCAACCGTCCTCTGGTGTCAGTCTTTTCTCAAGTGTTAACCCTGCTTCAGCGGTGTTTGTTCTTTCAGAGAGAGCAGCTCCTCAGGTCACCGGAGACAAACCACAGGATCTTCAGCGTTTGTGTCCACCACAGTTTTAAAGGTGAGTGTCTTATTGTGTTTCAATGTAAGAATGTAAGCATAATGAACCATACACAAGGTCATATTTAGACATGTTGGGTATGTTGAACTGATTTAGTTGTTCCGTTCAAAGAGGTTAAATGTCCTGCTTAGATGAAAGTAACGTTTGTTGTACTTATGTACTTTGTTTGTGCTCCAAACCATGTCATTACGGTCTCATAAAACATGATCTCTGTAGGCAGGGACGTGGATTTCCGTGAAGGCAAGTGTTTCCTTTTGAACTACACTTGTAGTCCAAGTAGTGTTGACCAATCACGTATCAGCAGGCAGCGGTGTATGCAAGAAAAGCAGGCGGAACATAATCTGCCGTAATGACGTCCCGGCATCTGACGACGATTTAGCTTCTTATTGATCTCTATAAACAGACGTCTGCATGCTAACAGCTAACAGCTAACAACTAACAATCCATTCTAGATCTAAAATTCAGCTTGAGATGACTCCCTTGACGCAGTGTCACGAAAGCCGTTCAGCGTTCAGATTTCCCGACTTCCTCGAATGCATCAGATCGATCTGACCTCCGCATTTTAAACGTTTCTTCTCCTCTCGAGGACAGACCTGACAAAGCTGAAACTTTTACTTCTTACAAACCTGCATCGTGATGTTGAAATCTGGGCGAAGGTAAGACCCGTTAGTAACAAGTTCATCACAAGAGAACGGTTTCTCTTTCTGTAACGACGCAGCACGCGAAAAAGGAAGTCTCGCCGGGAAGTCGTTTATTGCTTACCGCCCGGCCCGTTCACCGGTGTCCCCAGAGGCTGTATCGTCTCAGAATGTAGTTTATGGGATCCCAGATTGCATAAAATATAATGTAAAAAAGGAGGATAAAGAAGATCAGAGCAGCCTCCTCGTTACTCCACACTCGTCTGATGTTTTTAGAGGAAGCTGAAGAGAAAAAAGAAAGTCCTAAAAAGTTAAATTAATCCCAAAATGTGACTTTAATTGAGCAAAACCTGCTGAATCACCTGTGAAAACGATGCTAATTTAGCTTTTTGTTTGTGTTAATCTGCAGCTTTTATTCCTTTAAGTACCTAAATCTCCTCCCCAAACTGCTGGGGAGCATTAACACCATGCAGGGAACACACACACACACACACACACACACACACACACACACACACACACTGAGCAGCCAAATCTCGTCACTCGACTCCATTCACCTTTTTCACTCAGTCTCAGCCGGGGTCAAAAGCTAAATCTCATCCTCCTGCTGTCATTCAACACCCGTCAGGCTGACTCAGCGGGGGGGCAACTCTGTGTGTGTGTGTGTGTGTGTGTGTGTGTGTTTCCTTAATCTGCCTCTTAATCCCCAAAATCCCCTTCTCCTGTTTCCTGTAAAGAAGAAGAATGAAGAAAGACGAGACAGAAAATGAGCTTCAGCTTTAGTGTAACTCAGCAGTAAATTACCCATCATGCTCTGGGAGTGGTGTCCCTCCTGTCGCATATAGACACATGGACAACAGTTAGAAGATGGAGCAAAGATTGAAATAATCCTGACACCATTTGAATAGAACCCAAATCATTAACGTAAACAGGGAACGGGAGGGGTCCCAGAACAGAACCCTGTGGAACACCTTTGGTAACATTAAAGCGATTGTTCTGTTTGTTTGAAGAGGGGTTGTATGAGGAAGAAAACGCTGAATGATCCAGCTGGACTCTTGCTAAAGAGCAGTACCGTACCTAACCGTCAGGAGAGCTAGCGCCAAACAAATGAATGAAACAGCTCACCAAACAAGTCTCCACCCAACCTGCATCACTCACCTGATCCAGCCCCTCCCTGTACAATCTACGAGGTGAGCAGGACAGTCTTTGTTTCAACAAACAGAACTGTCCCTTTAAAAAGGCCCGCTGAGCTGCACAGCCGTGTCCATGCAGAGAGTCTCTGTCGTCACTGTTTAACCAACAGAAGCTGAGTCTGCAGTTCACACACTGCTCTGTGTGTGTGTGTGTGTGTGTGTGTGTGGAGCCATTTGGTGGTTTTGGGTTGATGGACCTCAGCATTGCTCCGTTTGAGTGTCAACCACTCGCTATAGCCCGTAAGGCTCCTCGTGTGTGTGTGTGTGTGTGTGTGTTTGTGTGTGTGTGTGTGTGTGTGTGTGTGACATTTGCTGTGGTGGAAATTGTGAGTGCATTTGGTTGGCCTGGTCTACGTGTGTGTGTTCTTGTACTATCTTTGTGAGGACTGACTGAAATGTGATTAATGCATGAACGACATCAAAGCTCAAACAGAATGTAAGTCACGACTTAAGAGTGTCTCAAACACCTTTAAATCATGACTCATCCCGTGTGACAGACTCCAGGTGCCTGGTGGTCGAACAGGAGCTCTTCTGCCTCTTTAAATGAAGGACCAGGATCCTGCTGCAGACATTCAGACAGAAACACTACACTGTTCTCTCTCTCTCTCTCTCTCTCTCTCTCTCCGTCCATCACAAACTTTTTGCTCTCATGACGTCACGCAGTCCTCCTCCTCCCTCCGTCTCCAAATGTCCGTGCAGGAGGGCAGACCTGCAGAGAGGAGAGAGGAGGGAAAGAGGACAGACATCAGTCACACACAGATTTTCTCTCTCTTCTTCTTCTTCTGTGGTTTTGTGTCCCCCCGTGTGTCCCCATCATGCTGGACACACTCACCTTCCTCCTGGAGAAGCTCTTCCTCCTCGCGCACATCAAGCTGTCCAGTCTGCTGCCTCCCCTTGGCGCAGCGCGCGCGGACCCGCCGCTCACGAGACGCTGTGAGCGGGATGAGTGTCCTGGATCCGGATCCGCTCAGAGGTTCCAGCGGGGGGACCTGTTGGAGGTCCCGCGGACTCTCTTCACGCACTTCGGGATCTACCTGGGGGAGAACCGGGTGGCGCACCTGATCCCGGACATCCTGCCGGCGCTGACCGCAGACAGCCGACGGATCCAGCAGATGGTGACCAACAAGCGCCTTCTGCTCGGGGTGCTCTCGAAGCGCGCGAGCATCCGGACGGACTCCGTGGAGGACTTCGCGTACGGAGCCGGGATCCTGCTGAACAACATGGACCGGGCGGTGCTCCGCAGCGCGCTGTCCGGGGAGGAGGTGGCGCAGAGGGCAGAGCGGCTGGTGGGCTCCGTGTCCTACAGCCTGCTGTGGAACAACTGCGAGCACTTCGTCACTTACTGCCGCTACGGGACGGCGCAGAGCCTGCAGACCGACCAGGTGAGAATCTGCACCGGGTGGCGCTTTTTACGCGCGGGATTGCTAGCGGAGGCTTTGATGTAGGGGCTTTCATGTTTGATGGTGTTTCTTTCTGCTTCTCACACTGACGCACGTGCTGCAGTTTCACACAGACTTTCAGAAGTTTGTTGGTGAACAGCAGATTCAAAGGGTTTAGCGACACCAAGTGGGGGATCCCTTTGCTGTTTTACGCACCAGCCGAGCTTCAGCTCTGTGTTTGTGTGTGTGTGTTTGTGTGTGTGTGCGTGTGTGTGTGTGCGTGTGTGTGTGTGTGTCGGTCTGCAGCCTTGTAAAATGGAAAAACTGCTGACTGTTCTGGAGTCTAGATCTTTTTATTTTCGGCATCAGGTCTAAAAAAAAGTCGCACAGACTCTTTGAACAATTGACTATGAACATATAAACATCAACAAATTTATCCCGAACAACTTTTCCTAAGAGTTACTTTTCAGATTTTATTATTTCTCCTCCAAACCACAAATGTTCATTTTACTAAAATAACCTTTTTACTTCATCATCAGACGACCCGTCACATTAATCATGTGACCCTTTAAAGGGGCCCAAACCTTAGGTTGGGAATCACTGGGCTAAACTGTGTATAAAGTAGATCATAAAGTGTCTCCACCTGAAGCCCCAACAGTAACGCATCAGGAGCCTTTAGCTGTGGTCTAACAGTTTAGAAACAAAGAGGACGAGGGGTAAACCTCCTCCTCCTCCTCCTCCTCCTCCTCCTCCTCTGTGTTGAGGTGAAACTGTTTTTAAACGAGGGGAAAATCTGGGTCACTCCTCAGAGAACAAGAGGCACATTGAGAGCAGAGAGCAAACAGCAGCACGAGTCAGAGTCGGGACAGACGGAGGAGGGTGATGATGAACGAGGGCGGCCCCGGTGTGTGCCTCTCAGCTGGCAGAACACTCTCAGGTCACAGAGGTCACCGTCACTTTCCTTTTAATATATATCATCTGGTGACGATAAGAATAAAACCCAAATCATCTTCTGAGCACCAGGTAGAAGAATTTTGACATCTATCCAACATTTCCGCAGAGTGTCCCGGGTTTCTGCAGCGGCCATCTTTGTTTGGATTTGAAAAAAGAGGCCAAACTTTTGGAAAAATCATTTAATCTTTTGATGAACCATGGATGACCATCGTGGTTCCTGCAGCTGCTTCACAATAAAATGTGGAAAGATTTGGGAAACAGACAGCGCTAATTTATCAGTCGGGACGAGAGGATGGCTGTCATAAAGAATACTCTAGCTGCTGCCTCGCTGTATTTATTGATCTGTTATTTATGCAGCAGCACTTTTTGATTTGGGGTTACGATGGTGACACTCCCGATATGAAATTCATCCTGTGCCTGAAGAGCTCAGGGTCAAAGTTCAAAAGAGTTTGTCGAACTTTACGAGGAGCTTAGTTTCACATTTAGCCTCAGCTTGCTTAGTTTCCAGCTTTTCGGTCAAAGTTGCTGGTAAACGGCGCCCTCTGGTGGTGAGGAGGCCTCAGAATGTTTCAGGTCTTTTTAATGTGTAAAGAAAATAAATCAACAAACTGAAAGATAAAAAAACCCACTTTATTTCTTAATAGCTGAGATTTAAGAATGTTTAAACAGGTTTTGTTTGACACTAATAACTAATAATAAGTCGTGTTTCATGTTTGTAGAAACGTGAGGGGGCGTGGCCTGTGTGTCCGTCAGACTCTGAGCCGCAGCAGGGAGAGTTTTCCCTCATCGTATTTCACTTCCTGTAATTGCTAACCTAAACATTAAACCTGCCTGCAGTCTGGGAGCTGACTCTGCTTCCTACAGGGTCATTAAAGGGTGGGGGTTTGGGTGGGGGGGGCACAGGAGCTCCTTCAGGGGCCTCGGGGGGCCTCAGAGTAAAATAAACAACTGGTCAATTATATTCTTGATCCTTTTACTAGAAGTTAGCTCGGATAGTAGCAGAGACGACACGGCTGATGTTTTGCTGCTTTTCTCTTTTAGATCAAAGTGAACTTAAAATCTTTGAAAAGTTAAAAACTCTCTGACAGAAGTTATGAAGACTAAAACATCGTTGGTGATTGAACACATCTGGAAGGTTTTTTATGATACTGTCTCTTTAATTATATCCGTGCAGATGCTTTAACATAATTCCTCCTCTTCCAGTTCTGTGAGTGGCTGAAGTCGCTGATCCGGGACCAGCGTAACATCCTCCTGACGGCGCTGCTGGGACTCCTCTCCATGGCATGTTTGGGAATATCCCCCAGCACCGCCCTGCCGGCCCTCCTCGTCCCGTTCACCCTGTGGATGGCCAGCTAGGAGCGTCAGCGTCTGAGCCTCACCGCCGCTTCTAAACAGACTGATCCAGCAAAACGAAGACTGACGGACAGGAGGGAGTCGTCTGCAAACAACTTTATACCAGTTAATGACTCACACTGCATTTAATGCTCATAACACAAGAGATATGTTCTCTTTCCTGCTGCACAGAGTGAACAGAAGGAGAACAGGGTGGTTAGCATTAGCAGCATTAGCAGCATTAGCAATATTAGCAAATTTAAAGGACATAACAACATAGACGGAGACGACTTTAAAACACTTAGAGGCGTGTGTTTCAGTTCTGAATGAGGTGTTCAGGAGACCAAAGATCATTTCATGATTACTGCAGCTGTTGTTGAGGCGGCAGCTTTTATTTTGAAGGAGTGATTTAGGAAGCAAGTGTTCCAATATGGCGGCTCGTAACTTCTAACCAATTCCCAACATCACATCCAACATCCAAGAAATCCACATTTGGACTCTGGTGGTTGTTTGTGGCAGCAGGACGGTGTGTGTGTGTGTGTGTGTGTGTGTGTGTGTGTGTGTTTTAGACTGAGTCAACATAAACTACAGTGTGAATGTTGGAATAAGCCCCGCCCCCTGTGCACTGTCAGCAGCTGAAGCTCTTCTGTAAATACCTGTAGATATCCTGATTGTTCTCTAACGTTTGTACAGATTTTATTTTTATGACGCTGTAACACTTTATACTTTGTTTGTTTGTAAATAAAGGACGTGAACATTTAGCACACGTGTTCTGTGCATTTAATCAGTATTTATAATTTGGCGGGTCAATACGAACACGATGGGTTCAACTGATTCCAAAATAAGAGCATCAGCAGGAATTCAGGCGACCTTTATTTTGAAAGAATTTCAAGCTTGTAATCAAAGGAAATGTTTGGCATCCACATGAGAAAGAAGATTAAATAGATGAGGTGATTCCTACAGCAGAATCTTAATAATGGTTATGAAAATAAAATTATATATAATTAAAACAAATTGTTTACACTCATAAAAATGTGTCAGAGCATCCACTGAACCTGAACCAAATCATTCTGCAGCAAATCCCACATATTCAGAAATATTCAGCTCAGTCCTCCTCTCATCTTTGACCTTTGTCTCCCTCTACTGGCAGACTGCAGGAACTACAGCAACAAAGATCTCACACAAGGTGCAGAGCAGGAACCTCAAACGGTTATTGGTTATTAAAAGTCAGAAAAGGAATTCATCTGGTCACTTTGAACCTTAACCGAAGAACTTTTAATCTTTAGTTTGATTCCAGGCGGGGAAGTTTCACATTATCGCAGAAAGTGGTAAAAACTTAGAAATGAATAGAAGGTTCCTGGTTTGAATCCCGGTTCAGACGTAGTGGGCCTTTCTGTGTGGAGTCTGCATGTTCTCCCCGTGCATGCGAGGGTTCCCTCTGGGTACTCCGGCTTCCTCCCACAGTCCAAATGTTCACTGGTGACTCTAAATTGCCCGTAGGTGTGAATGTGAGCGTGAAAGCTTGTCTGTCTCTCTTACCACTTTCCCATCAGAATTAGCGCATTGATGCAGGTTTTTCAGACCCGAAAGACCCGCTTATAGATGTCGATTGTCTCTTTTCCCATTGCCAGTGAAGTATCCTCCTGTCGGTCTCTTTTCTGCTGCGTCACTGTCTGACGTCACAAACAGGAGACGGGGTTAGTAAACAGTGAAGATGTTACGGTGGTTAGGTCTTTATTGTCTCTGTTACTCATTCAGTCTGTTTATCAAACTCATGTTCGAGCGCTGCTCGGACGGAGACGGGCAGAGTTTGTAGCTGAGATGACGAGGAGTCGCAGAAGTTACCGATGGAGCCGAGGCGATACTTACCCGGTTCACTGCAGAGTCATGTGACCCGGGTCTGAGTGCAGATTGTAACCTTTCACACTAAGCAGAAAAGCTGAGTGTTAGCGGGTCTTTTGATCAGTGGGAAAGCAGTTATGTGTCAGCCCTGTGATTGACAGGAGATCTGTCCAGGTGTAGCCCCGCCTCTCGCCCAGTGACAGCTGGGATAGGCTCCAGATAAGGGATGGATGGACTTGCTGAGTTGATGTGACATCACACATGACAGAAGAAAGTCAGTGTAGTTTTGACTTCAAACTCATGAACTCACTGAAACCAGAAGAAAAACGAGGAGCTGAGATTATCTGAGCAGCACCTGAACGCAGCATTAATCTTAGATTAAAAGGAGCGTCATAATTCTTTTCATTAAAGCTCAGACTTCGCAGTGAAGTAACAGGAAGTAACACTGTAATGCTGAGGGACTGAGCGGACTTAACCACGTTTAAATGTGTGACATATTTTCTGTTCCATGTCCGTGTGTGATCAGACTTTAGTCAGCCTGTTTCTCTGGGAGCTGCTGTTGGGAAACTACAGCGGGTGAAGTGGGTTGTGAAATGGTCCCACTGTAGTTGCTTAATTCTAATAATCCTGATGTTGAAGCAGCTCTCAGCTATTTGTAGCTTTCTGTGACTTGGCTGAAAAAAGAGTTTAATAAATCCAACTGCAGACTCCGAACTCCCTAAAAACTGAGCTGTTCCTGCATCCTGTGCAACACGTCCTCAAACCTAAAGGCCAGAACAGGTCCGTTTATGCTCTTTGGCGCCCCCTGTGGTGATAAGTTGTAACTGCAGGTGTGTTTAAGGACTTTTGTTCTCCTTGTGTCTCTTTGTATTTGCACGTGTTTTTTAAGACGAGAGAAATCTAAAACATGCAGGAAGGTAGCTCTGCAGGAGCAGGGGTGGGCAGCCGTGGTGTAGAGGCTGGTGATTAGAACTGTGTGCAGCTCTGACCCTGGATCAGCATCTACTAATCCTCCTCCTCCTCCTCCTCCTCCTCCTCCTCCTCCTCCTCCTCCTTCTCCTCTTCCTCGCACGGAGAATAAAAGCACCTGCGAGGAGTCGGCTCCGTCCGCTCACCATGTTCCCTCTGCAGCTGCTCGCTCTGCTCTTCATCTCCACGCCGAGACTGGAGAAGAAGAGCGAGGTGGAGGAGGAGGAGGAGGAGGAGGAGGAGGCAGGCGGACGGAGAGGAGAGAAGAAATGGGAGGTGACGCTGAGGAGGGGAGACCTGCTGGAGGTGCCTCGCACCCTCTTCACACACTTTGGGATCTACCTGGGGGGAGGAAGGTGGGTCTGACGATGATGGACTGATTTTCTGCTTTCATGTGAAAATGTAGGGGTGATGATGCTTCCTTGTCTCCTCCTCCCTTGTTTCTGTACTTGTCCATTTGAATCCTTCGTTTCTTTCTTCTATGTGCTTTACTTTCCCCTCTCTCTCTCTCTCTCCTTTCCTCATCTTCCCTTTCCTCTCCATTTCTTGACTTTCCTCACTTGTCCTTCCTGTGTCTAATTTCTTTCCTTTGTCCTTTCCTTTTCTTGTCTTTCCTCTGCTTTCCACTTGTCTTTTTCTTCCTTTTCCTTTCTCTCCCGTCCATATATCCTTGCCTTTCCTTTCTCTGCTCTGCTGTCCATATTTCCTTTCCTTTTATGTGTCCTTTCCTTACCTTTTTCCTTGTCTCATTTTGTCCTTTCACTCTTCTACATTTGTCCTTTCCTTTCCTTCCTACCTTTCCTCCCCATGTCCCACCTTTTCCTTTCCTTCCTTTTTCTCCAGAGTCGCTCATTTCATCCCGGACATCCTGCCTGTCATCTCCAGGAACCAGACTCAGATCGGTCAGATGGTCACCAACACGCGGCTCATAATGGGAGTCCTGGCCAAGGTACCAGAGCTCCCATCACTCCCAGACCAACATCAGACCAACTTCAACGATCACAGATAGACAAAATGTGTTTGAAAAGTTTAAATGTGATCAGTCAGGTGTGTCTGTGTCCGTCTCTCAGAGTGGCAGCATCAGGGTGGACTCGCTGGAGGACTTCGCCTACGGATCCGAGATCCTCATCAACACCAAAGACCAGGTGATGTTAGAACAGAGAAACTTCCTGTTTAATCAGGAAGAACAGATCAAATCAGGCCGGATTCATCTTCATCATCAGCCATCAATAACGCCAGCAATGTTTTCTGTCCAGGTGTGCAGCCGGCCGGCGCTGCAGAGCGAGGAGGTGGCCCGGCGGGCGGAGAAGCTGCAGGGAAACGTCGACTACAGTCTGCTGTGGTACAACTGTGAACACTACGTCATGTACTGTCGCTACGGTACCGTCGTCAGCTTCCAGACCTTCCAGGTGAGCGGAGTCAAAGAGTCACTAGTTACAAACTAAAACTAGCTTCCTGTTGAGATTATTTCCCATCATGCTCCTGGTGAAAGAAACAAAGCTGCCCTTATGTGTGCAGTAGTTTCACACGTTAGCTGGGTTAGCATTACAAGCTAGCAGGCTGCTAGCAAAGCATTAAAACCTTAACTGGAGTTAACTGAAACTGTCTTTCCTGTTTGCTGCTGCAGAGAGCGCTCCTGTTGGTCGTTAACGTGAGTGAACTTCAGTGTTTGCATGAGCCATAATATAAACAAAGTTAAGACAAAGACTGACTTACAACAGAGATTTATGACCTTACATCAAACTATCGAGATGACAGAGGCATGTAGACTCCACGCTCATGTGTTCCTCAGTTTGAAAGCAGGATCGTTTGTGTTGCTTACACTGACCTGCAGATTTAAAGCACAGTAAACAGGTTTAAAGGATGCTGAAATAACAACATCATCATGCAGATTAGTGTATGGTAAAATTCATGCTCTGTCAGTTCTGTCTGCAAGACGACAAGCAAACAACTTTAAAATGCTCGTTTTTTGAATGGAGTTTGGTTGGACCATTCCGGATGCAGGACGTCTCAGATCTGAGAATCTCAGCGCTGAAAGGCTTTACCAACACAGCATCAGGCTCAAGTTGAAAATGTCTGACTCATGCAAACACCTAAATCACCTCTGGGTTATATAACAGGTGTTTCAACAGCACTGAAGGGACTGTTTTCAGTGTGACGCTGTGTTACCTAAGCACAAACACCAAACTCCAGCCGAAATTAGCCCGATTAGCCCAAATTCTTTTGACATTTCAATCAGCCAAAGCGGGCGTACCAGCAGGATGTAATCTGAAATAGACTTTACTTTGTGTATAAAACTGAGCGTGTATTCTGGTGCAGATTTTCAAACAGCACAGGCGTCTTTGAGCTAAGACGCGTTTCATTCCTGCCGGAGATTAAAGCTGATCACAGATCAGACCTTTAATTGGGTAAAGCCTCCTCGTTATAAGAAAGCTCCTTTGTTTCTCTGCTTTTGTTCTCAGGCTGCAGATGTTTGATTGCACACGTGATGTGATGGAGTTTTATTATGAAAGAAACGAGGCTGTGGGTTTTAGATGGACGGACAGAATGATGAGGAAGAGGAGGAGGGAGAGGAAGACTGACAGTGAAACATTTAGAAGTTTAGGAGCTCGTCTTTTACAGTTTTTCTAATAAAGCAGCTTTTGGAAAATTAATTTTTAGGTTTTTACACAATGAATGAATAATTATCAATAGACTTTTTTTTAAACGTCTCTATTTTCAGAACATTTCAGTTCTACAACTATCAGTAGATAATAATGAATTAAAATGTTTATTTTTGTTACTCTGAGTCATTTCATGAAGTAAAATTAGGATTAGGAGGAGTGCAGAACCTGTATTTACACTGTTTATGCTTTATTATATCAAAACATGTTAAAAGATGACACATAAGAAACTGACAAAACGGGACTAAATAAACTGTGCAACCACTCCACCTAGTGGTTGATAATGGTAACAACACACCAACAGTGATACAAGTGGTCCTCTTCTTCTCTTCTTCTTCTTCTCTCCCTCAGTTCTGTAAGACAGCCAGAAAGCTGCTGCTGAGTCGGCGTGTTGCCAAGGCGACGGCGGTGCTGGAGGTGTGTGTGCTGCTGTACCTGGGCTGTTTGACTTCCTGCTTCGCCCTGCTCGCCCTCCTGCTATCCGGCCTCATCTGGATGGCCTCGTAGACGCACAGAACACATCAGAAAGCACTTAAAAATGATGTCTGTGAAGAAGATAATGTGTAGAAATGTCAAATTATGATTGTGTATTAAAGATTGTATTTTTCTCATATTCTTCGTTTGTTGTATTTACATTTTAAGGGATTATCCTTTATACCCATAATTGGTATTAAAAACAGTTTATTTGTAAATCTTTTTCTTAAAAATATAATAATTGCAAAATTGGCCATATTTATTTATATTTTTTAATAATCTTTTAAAATGTTTTTTTTCTAATTTAACGTATTGATAATTCATTTAAATTTTAATCAATTTAAAATGTTATATTTGACTATTAACCGTTTGAACCCATTTGTCCCGCCTTCTGTGCCTCAGAGAAACGAGCTGATTGGCTCAGAGGGACTAACCTTCATGTCAATCATATTTCCGGCCAGTTGATTTGAGCAAATGACGAAGCTCGGGAGTTGTTGCTAGATAAGCTTTTATTTCCTAAAGTACGTATCTATGAACTATCATGGTTTAAGTTTTAATTCCATCAAGAAAAAAGTTTATAGTGAGAAAAAATGGCGGAAGACCGGACAGGTAAGAGTTATATTCAGGGTTAGTTTGCTTAAATAAACAAGCTAACCGTTGGCTTGAAAAAACGGGGAGAAAAACGGTTGGAAGCAAGGACTGTATATAGGCTTTGGCTGGAAGACGCTACAGTTACCGGAGCCGCTAGCATAACATTGGCTAACTTAATGGTAAATGCTATGCTAATTTGTAGCCCCTGTGGTGTCGTTTTGTCCATGTTATACTTTATAGATTAATTAGTGTAGGTTACACACTGTGGTTAGTGAGCTAACGTCAGCATATTACGGGTTAATGTTGCCAAAAGGCGGTACCGGGGACTTTCAGGGGTCCTTGAATTGGTTACAAGCGGTCCACAGAAAATAACAAATGAAGTCAGCTAACGTTAGCTAAACAACACATTGAAGGGGAAGCTAAGCTAACTTCATTTTCAGCTATGTGATCATATTAGATGTATTGTATTCATTGTTTCTGCAAGCTTTCTTTGCTTCTAATTGTTGTTTTGTTATTCATGATTACAAACAGTTATATGTTGTTCACCAGGTAAGTCATTCTCTCCTCCTGAGCTGACAGCAGCAGTCCTGTGACCCGCCTGTCTAAAGCTGACTGTACTCTTTGTTGGACGTGGACAGAGAGTCAGACGGAGACACGGCCGGAGACTCTGGGAAAGTGAGTCCTCTGCTGGGCGAGGACGAGTTCAAAGAGATGGCTCTGCTGGACCTGATGGAGAAGACGGGCTACGACATGGTGGAGGAGAACGCACAGAGGAAGCGATTTAAGTGAATGGAGTTTGGTTTGGCTGCAGCCTGTTGATGTAGAGACTCCACTGGTCTGGGATCAGCTCCAGTGAAAGTTCTGTCTGACCGTCGTTGTGTTTTCTTTTGTGCCTCAGGCTGGGAGGGTCCGATGGAGTTCAGTGGAGAGAACCGCGGCTACGCCTTTGTCATGTACACCAACAGGTGAGTGTGTCTATTTATATATTCAGTCTGACAACACAACAGAAATGATCCCTTTAACTACTAATTCTATCATCTTATTACATTAAATCAGAATCAAGTGGAGGCAGGTAACCACAAACAAAGATCCATGTTGTGATCATTTATCCTGATTATTGGTGATTATTGGTTATGGGTGCAGAGAAGCAGCTCAGCGAGCGATCCAGGTGTTGGACAGCTAAGAGATCCGTCCAGGGAAGTTCATCGGCGTGTGCGTGAGTCTGACCAACTGCTGCCTCTTCATCGGCTCCATCCCCAAAGACAAGAGGAGGGACGAGATCGTGGACGAGATGAAGAAGGTACACACACACACACACACACACACACACACACACACACACACACACACACGCCTGAGCCACATGTGGACACACATCTGGAAAACTAAAAGCATCTGTTTACATGTTTGTGACTGACAGTTTAACCAGCCGTGTAGAGAAACAGAAGACGGATCAGCTGCGTGAAACACTTGATTCTAGTTTTAATTAAGTGAAATAATTAAAGGTAGAGTGAACTAAATGGACGTCTAAGTACTTCCCCTGGATGCCAAATTAAAGCTCCTGGAGGAGTGAACACAGTTACAGAATAAATTCATCTGTGAAATGTTTTTCAGGAGCGACGCCTTCAATTAAAAAAGGTAAAAGGAATCTTTGAAAACTTGGAAACAAAATGAAGAAAACTTTAGCGAGAAGGCAGCAGAGCCTGTTGGTTGAGAATGAGTGATGGACAGACGTGTTATAGTCAGACAGACTGGACACGAGTATGAGGACACTTTGGAGCGTGGCTGCAGAGATGAGCAGACAGCAGTTAGTTGCTGTGTTCAACCAGCAGCTGGAAACTCAGCAGCTCATTGAGTCGTGCTAACAGATGCTCAGTCATCCCTCATGTTAAATGTCAGCAGCACAGCTGCCAGCATTTACATGTTCTTGTGCTTATTTATTCTGATGGGGGTTTTTAGTGTCTGTTGTTTTGCTTTTAAGAGCCAAAGAACGTTTAAGGAGTGTTTTTCACAGCTTCTCGTAAATCTGGATGCAGAACGTTTTTGTCTGCAGCTCACTGACTGGATGTTTGAATCCCTCAACCTCTCCATATTGACTCAGTCATTGAGCAGGCCTGCAGACCGGCAGCTTGTTCTTTATGTGTTACAGCAGAGCGCTGGTGAGGACATCACGTAGTTTACATTTGACTTGATGACAGAAAAGTGAAGTTCCAGTTTATCCTGAAGGAGCTGGATGGGGGTTGGCTTTGTGCGTGTTGATGCGTGTTGAAACAGGAAACTGTTGTCTTAAATATCATCGTAACTGGAGCATGACGATCTGTCTGTAAGAAACTCAGGGCTGGAAACACGAAGGGCCCAAACTAAACATTTGTTCCCTCATTAACACAAACAGCAGCACGCGGTGTTTCAGGTCACAGTCATCATTTACAGCAACAGTAGAAGAAGCAGCAGCTGTTACTGTTTACATGTTAACCACCCCCTCTGCTCCCTCCTGTGTGTGTGTGTGTGTGTGTGTGTGTGTGTGTGTGTGTGTGTGTGTGTGTGTGTGTGTGTGTGTGTGTGTGTGTGTGTGTGTGTGTGTGTGTAGGTGTGTGTGTGTGTGTGTGTGTGTGTGTGTGAGGTGACAGACGGCGTGGTGGATGTGATCGTGTACCGAGGGTTCGCCTCCGTAGAGTACGAGTCCTCCATCCTCCTCTGACTCCGTCATCACAGCTGTCCGTCTCTCCGTCTTTATTCCACCTGCTGACTCTGGGTCACTTCCTGTGTTTGTCCAGCAGGGGGAGCTAGAACACAGAAAACTACAGCAAAGAATCTGAATGAGGATTTAACTCTCGAGTCCAGTTGATTGGTTTTATTTTCCTGTGTGAAGGCTTTTAATGTTCACTTTGTGTTCACACATACAGTACTGTACAAACCTGCTGCAAACCTTAATAGTTTACTTTCATCAGTTAACATAATGCAGGGAATGAACAGAAGATACCATCACTTCCAGGACTTCTTGTTCTTCTTCACCCTGAAGATAGTTCTTAATGACACTGGCTGCATGTTTGGAGTCGTTGTCCTGCTGCAGAATACATGTGGGGCCAATCATACGCCTCCCTGATGGTACTGCATGATGGATAAGTATCTGCCTGTATCTCTCAGCATTGAGGACACCATTAATCCTGACCAAATCTCCAACTCCATTTGCAGAAATGCAAACTTGAAGGAACCTCCAGCATGCTTCACTGCTGCCTGCAGACGCTCATTATCGTAGCGTTCTCCAGCCCTTCAGGAACAAACTGCCTTCTGCTGCAGCCAAATATTTCACATTGTGACTCATCAGTCCAGAGCACCTGCTGCCATTTCTCTGCAGCGCAGTTCCTATGTGTTCGTGCATCGTTGAGTGGCTTGGCCTTGTTTCCATGTCGGAGGCTTTGTGGCTGCAGCTCTTCCATGAAAACCACTTGTGGCCAGCCTTCTCCGGACAGTAGATGGGTGTACCTGGGTCCCACTGCTTTCTGCCAGTTCTGAGCTGATGGCTCTGCTGGACATCTTCCCACTGCACTAAGTTTCCTCGGCCGACCACTGCGTCTACGATCCTCAACGTCGCCCGTTTCTTTGTGCTTCTTCCAAAGAGCTTGAGCAGCACATCTTGAAACCCCAGTGTGCTTTGAAATCTTTGTCTGGCAGAGACCTTGCTGATGCAGTATAACTACCTGGTGTCTTGTTGCTGTGCTCAGTCTTGCCATGGTGTCTGACCTGTGACATGAAACTGTCTTCCACAGCCTCACCTTGGTAGCAGAGTTTGGCTGTTCCTCAGCCAGTTTTAAGCCTCCCACACAGCTGTTTCTGTTTCACTTAATGACTGTGTTTCAACCTGCATGTGACACTGATGATCATTAGCACCTGTCTGGTATCATTAGTTGATCATACACCTGACTATAATCCTACAACATCCCTGACTGTGTGCAGGTGTACCACCAGGTGTACAGCAAAGGGTCGTAACACCAAATATTGATTTAGATTTTGTTCGCTCACTGATCATTTTGTAAATTGAATTATTTATTCTTAGTTTACAGCATTTTTCACACCTGCCTGAAACCTTTGCACAGTGCTGTACATTCATTTAAATGATGCAGTTGCTTCTGTGACGCTGACAGCTGTGCCTCTAACCTGGCCTCCCCTTACTCTAATGTAAGATACATTTGTTCTACTGAGAAATAATCAAGTGTCTAAGTGATTCGTTCTTCATTTTTCAAGCATTAAACCCTCAACGTTTTGGTTACAACTTCTACATTTTGAGGATCTGCTGTTTCACAGCAAGACTTGTTTTTAAAACAGTAATTGATGAGCTTGGACGCTGCTTCGGCCATCTGTAGCAGCTCCGTGCTGCGTGAGGCAGGAGGAGGCTGCCGTCCTGTCGCAGCATGTGTCCGTGTTCTCTGCTGCAAGTCAGTGAAAAGAAGCGCTTTAAGGCGGAATTGAACTTTTGCATTGATAAAATATTTTCAGTCAAATTCCCCGATCAGCCTCAAACACACTTACTCCTGAACGCTGTAGGGAGGGAAAAACAACAGTCAGCTCAGCTCCTCAGAGTCATTACAGACAACATGTATGTATGAAACTGTTGTCTGACATGTCAGCATGTTGAGTGTACAGATGTGACCGTGTCGTGTTCCTGTCTCGTGTCCCTTCCAGCTGTGGGGTCAGTCCGTCCAGGTGCACTGGGCCGAGCGGCAGAAACACGTGGACGAGGAGGTGATGCAGCGCGTCAGAATCCTCTGTGAGTTTGTGTTTGATGTGTGTGTTTGTCCCTTTAAGAGATAATAATAATAATCACACACAAAAGAATCCCTTGTTATGACGCAGATGAGGTAAAATCCGGTGTAAGATTTGAATGCCTTCTCTTATTAAAGGATCAGAAAGGATTCTACCGGTTTCAGAGTCTCTCACTTCAGCCCGCTGTAGAGAAACTTTTTAGAGCCTTTAAATCAGAATGTCTCCAAACACAAAGGTCAGCCGCCGCACCGCTGCTCTCCTGGACAGGAAGGCAGCATTTTAGGAAGAGAAGTCTGACATATTCGGCCGACTTGTTCAGATCAGAGGTGAGAGAGAGAGAAGGGGGGAGGCTCACAGGAGCTGCACGTCCTCCAGGGGATCAATTACTGTGGAGGCTTTTACTCTGAAGCTCCGAAATGTAACCTGAGGTCAACAGATAGAGGCCGACATCACCTTACACATGCTGTACACAACGCCTCTGCTGTCTGCACCTTTTCTGCACTCAGTCACAGCTTGTTTTTAATCTCCACAGTGTTTGTCATCAGTATGAACATCGCTGTACTCACAGACATCGTGTAAGGAGTCAGACAAGTTGTGGAATATGGGACGTGTTGTATCTGAACAATCAGCAGCGGGGTCATAAGATGTACGATGTTTTTTGTCCCTGCAGGTGCGTAACCTGAGCATCATGAACGGGGCCGTGATCGACGGGGCGAGCATGGAGGTGACGCTGGTCAAACCGGCCGGGTTCGGAGACGGGAGCAACGCTGGGAGGAGGTACAGCACCAGGGCTTACCTGGGGACCAGCACAGGGACGGGGGAGGGGTGACGGAGCCATGATGGACGGATGCTCTCCACTCAGGACGGTGCCCCTGCAGCCACGCCTGGGAAACCCCTCCTACACAGGAGCAGTAGGTGAGGAAACATTGTAGACAGGCCATCACAGAGCCGGCTCTGTTCTCTGTTGTTAATGGATGTAAAAGAGCGTTTATGAATATAAATGAGCTGCTTTAAACTCCTTCACTCTGTAAGAGGGACGATGCATCACCTGAACCTTCAGGCCTCAGTAGTCTCAGAGTAACTCGTCTCTTCTGAAGTGTTGACGTGAGCGAGTTTTCGAGGTGGCTGAATTTGGATCCTGAGCGATCACTGTCACATGAAGCAGAATCGTCATTTACATTTTGGACGGCACTGTGCTCCTCGTGACCACACTGTTTATAAAGTCTGATCGCTTCTGTCCGCAGTGTTTCTACTTCCTGATCAAACTGTCAGACACTTCTGGCTCTGAGAAAGTGAAGCTACCGTCATCAGGAATATGCGTGTTATGGACACACAGAAGGAAGTGTCGGGAACGTTCTCTTAAAAGTTCTCCTTAAATGTCCTTAACTTTTTACCCCCCAAAACACAGACGTGCCTCTCAGGTCCTAACCCTGGAAAAGTCTTCTGGCATCAAAGGCATCAATTATAAATCGCCAACAGCTGTGACGAGCAGCACTGCTGCTGCATTCATCATAAGAGGACCTTTTTATGCTGTGTTAGCTTTGGGTGATCGGCTGTATCGTGGCTACGCGAGGCCATCGACTGGACCCATTCCAGTTTTTGTTCCTGTGAGTCATGTCAGCATCCACATATGTAAAAATAGGGCCCAGGTTTAAAGTACCTCCCCTTTTTAAGGCCTGAGTCAGTCTTAAGTTCAGCTAAGTGACGAGCGCTGTCCAACAACAATAAGAATCGTCAGCTTCCTGTTTTCTGGTGTCTTGTGCAGATGTTCATGTCAGCATCTGTAGTTTTGTTCTGTCAGCTCATGTTCAGGCTTCAGCACAGATTTCTTTTGTTTTGTGGATGTTCAGGGTTCGGGGTGTTTTTCAGAATCGCCAATAGATGTTTGTTTTTACTTCTGATTCGGGCTGCACGAGATCGGCCGACTTCAAATCAGGTTCTTTACCTGAATGTGGGAGCAGCTCATTCTTCCTCTCGGCCTTCACACACTCATCATGCTGCATTTTGTTCTTTCAGCTGCTTCAACAAGTTAGTCGTGTTGCTTTGCGGCGCAGACGCAGGTTTCATGACCTCTCTGCTGATTATTGTTTCTTCTTCGCATCACTTAAACCTGAAACACCTCCAAACAAGCGCTGACGAGCCGTTTCAGGGGAGCAGCTCTTCGTCTCCTGTTCCACACATGTGACTTTAGTTTCTCCGACCGTCTCTGTTGTTTACTCGCTCATCACGTGACCCTCCCCCGAAAGTGAAGCCCAAACCTGTGCTCTCAGTTTAGGGAGCGCTTGATATGATATGCAGCAGAGTTTTCTACAGGCGGAGCATTTTAAACATCAATATCACCGTCTGTCATGTTTGTTTAATCGTGGGAAGACTAAATGTGAGCAGGATTAATATTCCGTTTATAGTGCAGCCCTGCTGCTGATGTTCGGGGCGGTCCGGAATGTCTCATTGTATCCGCAGATGTTTCGCCCTCAGAGGACGGAACAAGACATCTGCAGATGTTGAGGGTCGGTTCAGGACGCCTTCTCTTGTGTGTGCATATTTGGGGTCAGCTGTGAATGTCTTTCTGTGTCTGTTGTAATGAACATAACTGATGTACGTTGGTCGGTGTGTCCTGATCTTTACTACTATACTACGTTTGAGTATGAGCATCCAGGCTGTTTGTACTGGACTCTGTCAGACTCACACGTGACCTCCAGCACTACCTTCAGTGTCAGACTGCAGACTGGCTCTTCTCTTTGATTCAATCTGACGATCGCTCAGTCTGAGCAGGATGCGACTTTGTCTCATCCATTATGAACCACATAAAGTTCTGCTCATACATCGATACAGCCGTGATAATAATGTGGTGATGAGGCAAAGCTTCGGCCTCCCGACGCCCGCAGACATCTGTGAAAATGAGAAAAGTTTCCGATTTAACTCTCCGTCAAACGGACGGTGAAATATTAATGAGGGGAGATGTCATTGCAATAAGCTGCTCCTCGCGCTGCTGTGAAGGAGTGAGTTTGGGGAGGGATAGATGAGTGAACGAGAGGAATTAGAGCTCTACTTACATAATGGAGGGAGAGACAGATTTAAGATTGAGAAGGAGACTCGGAGAGGGAGACGGGCGGAGGAGAGAGGACAGACGGAGACAGAGAGATTGATTTGGATGAAGGATGGAGAGATTTAGAGGACACAGATTTATGGAGGGAGAGAGAAGCTATCTGTGTCCAGCAGCTGAGTGAGTTTAAGCTGCTTAATGTTCAGATATTAATGAAGCTCAATAATAATGTTATTATAATTAAACATCATCACTGTCACTGCGAAAGGCTCTTAAAGAGACAGTAACACAGAACTCTTTAATTATCTGTGTGTTTAGGCGGATTCTTGATTGACTAAAAATTAGGTCAGATATTTTGTTTACGACCACAGACTGTACATATAAGAGTGACCAGCAGGGGGCGACTCCACTAGTAAGATCCTATAGAAGTCTATGAGAACATGCTCCTCCTCCTCTCCTGATGTGTTCCCTCAGTAAACATGTTCCTGATGACTTTATGGTCTCAGTCTCTAGTTTCAAGTCTTCTTCAGCACAGCATGATGTTCATTTAGTCTCTGATGCTCCTGTTTCAGGGCTCCACATAAGCACTGCTGGACAGTGATTTATTGCTGTTACGTCCTGAAGCCTTTAAAGTGCAAACATCAAAACGATCATACGTGTCAAAAACCAGCCTCTGATTTGATTCCTGTTCGTGACTCGAGTGTACATCGTGTGTTTGAGACGTGTGTGTGTGTGACGTAGAGGAATGTGCTGGCTCTGTCCCTCGTCAGTGTAATTAATGACATCGTTAGCATGAGTGGATCCATGTTCCATGTATCCTGGTGATTAAAGCAGCTTAAGTGTTGTGTTTGGTGACAGCGAGTGCTGCTCATACCTCATGCTGTCTGTCGGCTGACGGGCAGCTCAATCCTCTTTCCCACAGCGTGACCCTCACACTGTGCTCACTGTTCTCCACACTAACCCTACACTACACTGGTGTCTTCTTGGTACAGTGAGCAGTAATGCTGATCCTGCCTCTGTGTGTGTGATCAGATGAGGCAGACAGGTGTGTGTTCCCCCTGTTCCCCGGCACCCCCCGCACCCCCACCCGCCTGCTGTCACTCAAACAGAGTCGACTCGGCCGTCAGTCTGAGAAGCTGTCCACAGCCCAGTACGAGCTGTGCTCCGCGCCGGGGCCGGACGGGAGGCTGCTGCTGCTCTACAAGGTCTGCAGATACACGGCAGGCACACCTTCTCACCTCTACCTCTGCAAACCTTCCTGCCATGTATTTAAATCTGCAGAATACATGCATACAGAATAAGAACAGATTGTTTATATGTATACAAGTCAAACTATACCAGCAACAGTGTGTGTGCAGGTGGTGATCCCGTCCACGCGCAGCACCTACATCCCCGACAAGCTGTGTGTGCTGCTGGACGACGCCGAAGAGCTGGCTGCTCAGACCACCCTGTGGAACCTGGGTACTGTTCTCACACACACACACACACACACACACACACACACACACACACACACACACACACACACACAGAACTGCTGGGTGTTTATATGTGTGTATGATTTAAACGTCTTCTGCGTGAACAAGCAGGGCTGTGTGCGAGGGTGTCTCTGCTGCTCGGCTTCCTGTGGACAGAGGACGTTCATCAGAACTGTTTAAAGTCACAGAACATATAAAACATTTTGCCTCCAGGGTTTGATGCAGTGATGAAGTTTGTCTCAGCGTTTGTTTTGTTACTAATAGCACATTAAAAAAGTGGCTCACACCTTCGTCAAACTGCCTGTCGTGTGCAAACCAACAGATCAAACATGAAGACGTCTTTACTGTCAGATTAAAGAAGCTGGAACAAGCTAATGTTAGAAACTGAAAGGCTTAATTATCATAGTTAATCATATAAATCATCATTTTGAATCAGTAGTCGTGGCAGGTCGATGTTTGATCCCCACCTTTGGTGTAGAGTCCTGACACCTGCCTACCACCTCAATGTAGGAGCGCTTTTGTTCGGGCGGCTGTGGCTCAGCGGTCGAGTCCGTACGTAGCAGTCTCTGCATCAGTGTGGGAATTAGTGCTGCCAAAATTGGACATTTAATTATTCCTTCTAAAAAAACCACAAAGGTTGGAACTGTTCCAACATCTGTTTTTGCACAGTACATCCACAGGAGGACACGCCAACAACAAGGGACCAACTTACTTGCAAAGATGTATTTATTTAAACACAAACATGCCTTTAAAACTCAACATACCTGTGGTAGGTCTACCTGTCTGAGAGGCTCTGTCTCTCTGGCCGCCCCTCATCACCACACGGTTGTTGTTTAAGCTCGTTTCAGCTCCATTAAAGTTCATTATTAACATATCATGCGTTCAAAGACGCTCCGTAACCAAGAGAGCAAGGACAGACGAGAACACATTAGACGTTTTTCCACATCAAATATTAATTTTAATATCCGAATATCCGTTTTTTATTACACCTGGGTTATACATTAAAATGTAGAATATTCGTTGACAGCCCCAGAGCGGTCGCAAGACTAGAAAAGTGCAATTACCATTCTCACCGGCGCTTACTGTTGCTAGGTTACGGAAGTTATAACGCAGCACTCCCCCTGGTGATGACCGTTAATCTGCTCTGTGTGTTTAATGTTTGCTTTTAATCATGTCACAAAGAAAACATAAAACAATGTAACTGAATCGCGTCCTGACGTTAGCAGCGGCTCTACACGTGGAAATTGTACCCTCCAAGGAACGAAAGGATGAGCTTCCCCTCCGCCATTGTTGTTGACAAAGTTCACATCAGAAGTCCCGCCCCTTCTTCCTTTGTGATTGGTCAGTGTGGGAGAAGTGACCTTGACGAGCACGGTGGTTTTCCTGTTAGCCTGCGCTGCAGTAAAAGATCATTCTCTCTGCCAGCCTTTTCAAAGCAGCCGAGTGAAGCTGCAGAAGAAGAAAAACACACATGGCTGTTTAAATCCTGCTACAGGCCGAAGAGCAGAACAGCAGCTGCTGTAGATGTGATTCAGTTTAGCTCACACTCGACATTGGATGGATGGACTGGTGCCCATGTCCTGTTTTCATGTAAATGATGTGTAAAAGAAACTTCCTGTTGTGTTTTCTTCTCCTCAGAGTGCACCTGAGAGCTGCACTGAGATGAGTCTGATCCCCAGACGTGACTCCTCTCTTGATTTATCGGCCCTGTTACACACTCGTCATGTTTCATATGTTTATACTGGCGCAGAGGGGCTGTAAACTAACCTGTTGTTGCTTTAATAAGCATGGCACACTCAGTTTTATGAGATGTAAATCATCCACTGTTACACACACAGAGCAGTGGACAGTATTCATAGTGTTTTAAACAGTCTCTTTGTATTCATGCAGCCGGCACACAGGCCTGTGTTTGCATTATTACATTCTTACAGTCTCAATATAACCGTCATCATTTCTTTACATCCACAGTCTCGTTTCCTCGTCTCCTCTTTAACACGTTCACCGTGCAGAGGAGGAGAACTAAACCGGGTTAAAGGATGTTCAGTAAAGTCTGCAGTGTCTTCACTTCCAGCTCACCTGAGCGCCGCAGGAGACTCTCAGGGAAGGAGACGAGTTTGACCTGAGAGCAGATGTGACAGAAAGTTCTGCCTTGGCAGCCCGGCATGTTGTGTGTTATTGTCTGAACTGTGTGCTAGCAGCTGTCAGCGTGTGAACTGGTGCCATCTGGAGCTCCGAGCCCAGCGCAGGAGTTCTGTTTAAAGGTCTAAAAACTCTCCTGCAAAGTGAAAGAGGGCCGGCTGCATATAAATCAAGACTCCTTTGAATATTATTGAAGTTATGAATATTTGCATTTAAACATCTGCCTTGAATTTCCCCCCTGGTGATCAATAACAGATTATCTTCTCTCATAAATCCCTCGCGTCTAGAGAATCGTTAAGAACGGAGAACGTGGAAGTCGTGTTACACTGATATCCGTCCTCTCTGGAGCTGTCGGAGGAAACAAACAAAAGACATTTAAAGGAACAAATATGATGACAGAGGATATTAAAGCCATCGGGACAGCAAAGCCCTGTTAAAGCTCATCATGTACACGGTTGTATTCTTTAAGTTTGGTGGTTTTGCACCAATAAAAGTTTGCCGAATAAGCTTTTAGAAGCTCTGCTTTGCATTGTTTCCACTGAGGTTCAGACACCTCATCACTGATTACTTTGACACTGAAGAAAAGTTTAAAACAGGAGATCTTCAGGCAGCTTCTGCAGTAATGAGCTGCATTTTTCCCTCAGTTCCAAGTGGATTCATGGACGTTTGTTCTGGACGGACATCAGAGACAAAGAAGTCGTCTTGAAGTGTCACACGGAGTCTAAAAACAGCTGCTCCAATTTGACAGAATTATGTCTCTGAGAAGAGGTGGATTCCTGAGCCTCACCTTCAACTCTCCAGCGCCCCCCTGTGGAGGCTTTTTGTCGCTTGGACGATGCTTATGCTGCGTTTTAACAGCCAAATACCTGCCGTGTGCGTGGCAGGCGTTAAAACATCCGTTAGTTCCACCACTGACCTTTCCAGTCTGGGGACTGACCGACCAACAGTCCATCATCACGTCTAAAACAAATGTTGGCTCATCTGCATTTCTGTGTCATGCTCTAACTTTTACTGTTTCTTTGCTATAAAAATTGGAGTTAAAGTCAGAGTTTAGAACGGACCGGAAAGTGTGACAGATGCTCCACAGTTCCACAATCAGGTCGTGGACTGATTCTTCTAACCAGACATTTAAACAATCCCCCATCAGGCCTTTCTCCTACCACACAGCTGCTCCGCCCTGAAAATAGAGCAGGACTGGAGTTTGACTAAATGTGTCTCTTGGGTCGGAGCCTGAGTGCAGCATCGATTCACCCGTCCATGCAGTAAAGTTCACATCAGCCTGAAAAAGGGACATTCAGAGCACAAGCAGGCCTGATTCAGAGTCAGAGAATCCACGAGGCGGGCTCGTGTCGCTGCAGCTCCCTCACGCCCCCGCGGTCCACCACAGCCAAACCCAACGCTGTGAAAAACATCTTTTAGGATCGGGAGCTGTTACTTGAAGAGGAAAGTTGGGAGCACTGGGGCACTTTGGTGGATGCTTTTAATCAAACTCTTACACTGCTTCAATTTTTTATAAAGCTCAGCGCTCCAGAGGGAACAGAAGATCTCTGCCAGTGATAGAGCTCAACTCCTCCTCGATAACTTCGCTCTCTTTCCCTTCTCCGTCGCTCGTCTTTATCTGCAGACGGCAGCCTTTGCAGGATCTCATGATTTGACTACTTCTGCAATAATTGCCTCCAAAACGAGTGAATTTGCAGTGTGATGGTACCGTGAGCGGTGCTGAAGTGCTCTTTAAACATATTATTGTTAGAGATTAGACTCCAGATTGTATCGGTGGTCCTCACAGGAAGCAGCTCATCAGCAGAACACTCACTTCTATGTTCACCAAAGATGTGCTCTTCACTGGTGACAGATCACGTTCTCCCTTCTCTTTTCAAGGTCCTATTTTCGTCCCCCTCTCTGTTACACTGTCAGCTTGATTTTCTTACTGACACTCAAGAGTTGCCTTTGGGTATTATCCTGAGCTCGCAACTAGCAGCAGTGTTTCACAAACTTCTAGCCCCGGGTTTCGCCTTGCAGGTTACTGTATGCGGCCTCAGAGGAATACCTGCAGACAGGACTCAGGGCTGAAAAGAGCTCCTGCCAACTTCTCTTTAAAAAGCAGCTAAATCACAGGGCTGTGAAGGATTTATATGCGAGTTCGACAGTGACCTAGGCCGGTCGACTGTCGCCAGCAGTTATGACTTCTAAGTTTTATCCTCCAGCTTACCGTAAAAGTTTCACAAACATCCTCACATTCTTAAAAATGGAAGCAGATGCGGCTTAAATGTAATTAATTCAACAATATATTGATGTAATAAGTCACACTGTATTTTGTAGTAGCCTACACGTGCCACCAGATGGCGAGCTGTATTTAAAGTGCAGCTCACTGAACGCTCCTCGCTCTGTTTCTGCAGATGTTTTACAGTAAAAGCCTCAATAAGAAACGAAGGGATCGTGTTCACTGATGCTATGGAACAAAATGTTTTTTAGTTTGTACTGATGAGGAAATAATGTCACAAGTCTGGTTCAAATAAAAGTCAGACACCTTCTGCTGGTGAGGTAAAGATATAGAGGCAGTGACGGACTCTTTTAGGGAACAGGGATGAGTGATTTTAAGTACTTAGCTTCTTGAAGAACGCGTCCCGTTTCTGAAGCCACTGGAGGATGTCTCGTCATCACATGAGAGCGGGAAGTCTTGGTCCACCTTAAGGAAAGAAGATAAACTACTAAAGGAAACATTTCCCAATTTCAAGCCATTCAACATCTTATTCCTGACGTACCAATCCTTTTGTATCCAGGAATCTTTCCAGGAAGATTGAGAGGACATCAACACTTCTGGCTGGGTCATTAACAAGCTGCTGACGGTGCTGAGAGGTCTCCCTCATCTTCTGGGAAATCAGCCAATTGTCCGCAGTATGGTTGAGCAAAGACACGGCCTCTTGGCAAGCCTCCCCATCAGGCTGACTTTCAACACGAACAGTCCTTTGGAAATTCAGGCCTCCTGGAGAAAAGTCAGTTGGGCTAATTGGTGTTTCAGATCCTCGCCGAATCTTCCTTTGGATCCTGTGCTGCTGACAGCGTCATAGAAGTGTTCCTGAATCCAAAACAATGTGTTAATAATGACTCTTAGCCTCCTTAAGGGAAGGAACAGCATCACAATCCCAAGGGCATACTCTTCTCTGATTGCGTTGGTGGGGAGGTGCCTGAGAGGAAATGTTCGATTAGTAATCTAAATGTATGAAATGTCAGATATTAGGTAGAAATATATGTCGTCTCAGAAGCAGAGGACGAGTCGGAGAACTCTGACGGAAAAGAAAAACATGTTAATAATTGTATCAAGGTTGTAGAGAGCCTGATTATACCTGCCTGTATTTCTCACCGTCTCCACAGAAAACTGTCAGCACCATGTTGTCCAATGAGATCGCTGAATATTTCTTCTTCTGTCCCTGTTGCATCCTTGTACGTTACGTTTGCATCAGGTAGCAGCAACATCTCTCAGTGACTGGAAAAGATGCTAAAATAGAACTGACTGTGCGTTTGAAGCCGGCCCTGCTTCCTGCCTCACAGACACTAACTGTTCATGTTCAATAGATTCATCCGCCGCTGTGTATCATTAAATACAGCTGCAACGAATCCCCTCACAAAACCAATTACAGTTTTACTCATTCGTTAAACTAACACTGCTGTGATCGCTCTGTCAAATAACACTGAACACAGTTTAACTCAGGATGAGTTATAGTCACACTTTGGGAGTTCTGAAATGTTGAACCCTGACATGTTAACACTCCAGTTTCTGCTGTGTAACCTGAAGAGCTCAAAGAGAGGCGCTGTTTAGGGTCTACACAAAACGAATCAAACTTTCTGTTACATGTCAGTGTCAGGCTCCCCTCTGGTTACACCTCATAATACCCATAATGCCACTTCAAGGACACAGGTATCACAACCTTACTCTTTCCTGCGGCTCCTGAACTCGTCGTCTCCTCACCAGCAGAAGTTTTACAACATCCGTTAACACCTTTGTCTTTAGGTTGTTCTGCCCACGTCGGGCTCAGTCTGCTTCTCTAAGTGCTCCATCCAGAGCCAGAAAATAACATGTATAATGATGGAGGGAATAAAAACACCTCCTCTTACAGCATTAAAGTCTGATATCATTTCCTTTCATCCTCCTATTACACCACTCACCTCTGCAGAGAGCTGAACACAGCAAAGCAGGTGACTAATCCACCGTCGTCTCCTCCTTTCAGAGGAGCGTCTGTGGCAGCGGAGGCCTTTCATGTTATCTGAGGGGAGATTGAAAGTGTCTCTGCCTTCCTTCTGAGATGATGAACCAGTTATCTTCAGGTGATGAGTCGTCTGAGGAGGACAAACGGAGCAAATGTTAAAATTAGAGAAGAGAGAGGAGGAAGTTGTTTCCAGTTGTTTGTCTCGAGTTTTAAAGCTCCAACAAGTAGAAAAACATGAAGCCAGTTCTTTTTCGCTTTTTAGTGTGTTCACAGCTAAAGGCCAAATCACTGTAATAGCTTTGTTTTGATCTGTTTCCTGATTGGCCAGATTTCTTCTTCTCCTCCCTGTGACTTCACATTATCGCCCTTTAAAGGAGAACGCGGTTTTATCAACTTTTAAACACAATTTAAAAACGTTTGCTGATTATATCATATTTAGATCGACATTACATTTGACGACTTTGAAGCCACAAAACACAAACATTCCTAGTTTTTCAAAAAAGCATTTCAACCCAGTCATTGAAATAATTTTGTTTGTTTCTTTATCGGACAAAAGAAAAGAGAAGCAGAGTCGAGCTGCTGTTGTCGTGTAAATATTTATTTCAAAAGCTACAAAAGGAAAAAAGTTCATCACAAAAATGATGAATTTGTGGAGTTAATTATTAACTGAACGTGTTTTACCTCAGGTTTAACGTCACACTGTGAACGTTTTGTGATCTTTTATCCCGTCTGTGTTTCATTCTGAAGTTTGTTTTCAGGCTCATGACATGAAAACGCGTTTAAAAAGTTCTGAAGCTTCTTAGTTTAGTTTTTGTTGAGGAGAAGTTGGGATGTAATACAAAAGATATTTTGTTTGAGACGGTGAACCAATTAAAATCCAAGCAGCACAGCGGTGTGATTATCTTTTGATCCACATTAATTATAAACAAAATAAAAAGAAATATTTAGTAAAATCCAGACAATAAAACACAATCAAAGGCGACAATGAAAAAAACAAAAAGGCAAAAATTAAATGATCCACTCGTCAAAAAAAGTAAACCTCAAAGCAGACGAAATGCTCCAAACTTTCCCTTCTTGTTCCTCGCAAACCAAATCCAATACGTTGTTTAATGGATCCACCAAACCAACTACAATACCCACAATTCTACTGCATTTCACTCTCCGACTGACCTTTCCTGAGCACATCCATTAAACAACATCCCTGCTTCAAAAACAACCGCCAACACTCTGACAGCCCGGTGGAAAGTCTACCCCCTGCACTGCCCCCCTCTCCACGATCACACCTGGGCACAAACATGTATCGCACACCTTCCCCATCTTTTCCGCAACAATCAGTTCATAGACTTCAAAGACCTCATAAAAAAACATCAGTATTTAGAATATCTACAGCTCAAATCTATAATCAAAACAAAAACCAACATCACCTCGAACCCTCTTCAATCAATCAATCAATCAATCACATTTTATTTGTATAGCGCCAAATCATAACCAGAGTTATCTCGAGACACTTTACAGAAAGAGCAGGTCTAGACCAACTCTTTATGTTATTTAAAGAGAGGCCCAACATGAATCACCATGAGTAGCACTTAGCAACATTCGGCACATTGGCAGAAAAACTTCCTTTAACAGGCAGAAACCTCGAGCAGAACCAGACTCATGTTGAACATCTGAAGAGACTGGATGGGCCGAACATGGGATAGAAGGAGATGCAGGATAGAGACAGGCAAAGAGAGCAACAACAACATATGTCCTTGTTACCACAACAACATATGTCCTTGTTACATGAACAACAACAGACACATACTTATGGTTACAATGCCAATAATAGTGGTAGACTAGGGTGAAGATTAGCAAAATAAATAAATTAGCGAGAGAAGCAGAGTAATGATAAAGGCTGAGGTAATCGTAATTGTAACAGTTGAAGTCAACAGGTCTACTATTAGCATTAGCAGCAACAATAATGATACTATGGGGAAGGCTGATGTTAGTAGTTGTTGCAGTCGAGCAGGTCCACAGCAGCAGGTGGTCTGCAGCAACGATCCTCAGGAACCTTCAAGACAAGGGAGCACAAGAACTCCCGGGAAGATATGTGGTTAGTAATGTTAATGGGACCAGAAGATACAGAGTTAATGAGCTGCATGAATATGACAGAGAGAGAGAGAGAGAGAGAGAGAGAGAGAGAGAGAGAGAGAGAGAGAGAGAGAGAGAGAGAGAGAGAGAGAGAGAGAGAGAGAGAGAGAGAGAGAGAGAGAGAGAGAGAGAGAGAGAGAGAGAGAGAGAGAGAGAGACAGGGAAACACAGAGAGAGAGAGAGAGACAGGGAAACACAGAGAGAGAGAGAGGAGCTCGGTGTGTCAGATCCCCCGGCAGTCTAAACCTATAGCAGCATAACTCTGGACTGGTCCAAGCCTGAGCCAACTAACTATCAGCTTTATCACAGAGGAAAGTGGTAGAACCATCAAAAATAATTACGGATATAATTAAGTTTTCAATTTAAAAAAATTATCATCCAAACTTTACAGATCAGATGATTCCATAACAGTCCCCCCCACCAGACTTCTGGTTAGAAATCAACAATATATTTTTAATGACATCCAACACAAACTTACAGCTAATTAAAATAATAATAATAATAAAAAGCACAGTGTTAATTAATATGACCCTATTTAATCAAAAGGTAGTGAGAGACTTCAGTTATAAAATGTGAAATACGTCACAGCCTCTCACCTGAGACAAAGAAGGAAGCGTTTGATGACAGCGTGTGAACTCAGCGTGTCCTTTAATCGTCACATGCAAAGTTTGTTCTGTTATTCAGAGTGATGCACATCTCAGGAGCCTTTGTGAGAACATTCAAAGTGTTTGGGAATAAAACTCTGAAACTGTGGACAGAGTTACAGCTCAGGTTTGTATGTCAGAAGAAATGAGACTATGTATTATAATACATGACGTTCCCGTCCAGGCCCTGGTGGACTCGCTTCGGGCTGATATCCAGTTTTTTGTGAGTGTTCTGCCTGAATATAAATATGAGCCATGGAGCCCTCTTACAGCTGGAGGACAGTTAGTCTTATTCTTGGCAGGAAGTTTGCTCTCAGTGGATGTTCAAGTGGAGTTCAAGTGTCTCACTGAGTACCTCTCTTGAGAGGAAGATGGTACAAGAGGTAGTCAGGTGGATCGATGCAACAATCCACCTACGTGACCAGATGGCTCACAACAACAGCCCCAGCACCCCGGCTGTAATGTGGGTGACGCATTGCTGTTCTGTGAGGAGTCCTTGAACATCTCTGGCAACAATCTGTGCAGCGAAATCACGAGATGCACCTCCCAGAAAACTGCTTCCCCAAACACAATCAATACTAAGATCGCTACCGGAGTTAGCTTGGCTGAAGTGGGACTTTAGAGAAAGCACTGCAAAACATTGAGATACCCTTAAAGAATAACTCTCAGGTGCCCATACATCCAGTTTTTAATTTATCAGTTGAGCCAGAAGCTGAAACTTTCAATGTATTATTAACGTTTAAACAGGAAGCTCCTGATTAATAACCAGAGTCTGAGAGCAAATCATTCTGCACATGATATGTATGCAAACAGTGTTTCCTCCAGGATTCTGTTCAGCAGCGGGCAGCTGTCAAAAATTCATCTCAGTAATTACAGGTTTTGTAATTAATTATTCTTTTACTTCCACACTTTAATTGTTCTCTCTTCTTCACCTCATCAAGTTTTAATTCACAATCTACTTTAATCTGATCACTTTGCTTTGCTTCAGTCCCCCAGCACACCTGCACCTGTGCTCTCAGCTGCTGGCCCCGCCCCCTCCTTCTGTCTGTCTCTCTGTCTGCTGTGTTGACTGTCTTCATCTGCAGTCTGTTTCATTAAGTCACAAAAGTTTCTCTCGCAATTCAGTTCTCACAGCACGTGAGCCGCGTGTGCACGAGGAACGTTATTAGTGACGTAGTGATCAAAACGATCGATCGTTACCGAATGACACCTGCACCTTTATATCAGCTTCAATCAATGCTTTAACAGTTGGGACGTACGACCTGACCGGTGCATACCTGGCTGGCGGGACATCGCCGGGGAGCTGAAAGTTTGATATTGAGCACGTGGACTGTTTTGCCTAATAGAACTGCATATCGTTCTGTTTGGACAGAGAGCGTCCGATGTCAGCGGTGCGGAGCGGACCCTGTTTGCCGTTAGAAGTAAACTGGTCCTGCTGTTGTTTATTTGGTTGCCACGACTTCACGTGATTGACGTCCTGTGACTCCTGTCACTGTGTCAGTGCTCTTCCTCAAAGAGAGAGCGGGCGAACGACCATTCATTTGGAGCGGACATCTCCGCAGAGTCGTTTAATTGCAACTTCAGGACACGTCATAGAAATCTGAAGCAGCGACGGTAATAACGTTTTCAGAGGCGGGCTGCCACTGCAACACGTATGTAGCGGAAACACTGTTCTGCAAATGCAATGGCTTCATCAGTGGGCCATAGGCTCAGTCACCATTGTGTTACCTCATTAGACGATAGAGATAAATACAAAGCTCCAAATTATCAGTGGAGCAAGAAGCCGAATCTCTTGATAAGCCGAGCCTGAAGACAAAGCTCACGATTCATGAGCAGAGTCCGAAGAAGCTGAGAAGCTCTCAGTTTATTAGTGAAGCCAAAGTTCTGACGTTATCAGTCAAGTCTGAAGCAGGAGCTCTCGTATCAGTGGAGTCTGAAGCCTAAACTAATTTCTTTGTTGAAACCACTGATGTCTTCGGACAGGACAGTGAGGATCCGTGTAAACTGACAATGAAGTCAAAGAGGGTGTTTTCATACATGTTGATGCATGATGCCCTTTTGAGAGTTCAGACTTAAGAAATGGAGAAGCAGGGAGTAGAACAGCTGCTCCTTTGCATCATTTGAAGTGAATCTGGCACCTGATAGAGACACCTTCCTTTGGTGGTGTTCTGGACACGTCCGACGGGGATTAGACTTCCTAATGGACCCAGAACTAGAGGCTTTAGAAGTGTACTCTAAGCTACCTTGTTAATTTACTAGATAAGCAAAGTCATCCTCATTGCAATTCTAACTTCATAACAAATTCTCTTTTTGCCGTAAAAGACGAATTGGCCCTGTTCCCGTGGCAGCTCAGGCTTGTTTTTCCCTTCGTCTGTCAGTGTCATGAGTTTCTAGTTTAGTTCCGGTTTTCTTGTATTTTGGTGTTCAGTTATTATTTCTTGTTTAACCATGTCACTTTGTCTACCTGTCATGAGTTCTCATTGTTCAATTTTGTATTTAATATATTGTGTTCTTGTCTTGATTTAGTCTTGTTTAGTTATGTAATTCATTTGTGTTTTATTGTCTAGAGATTTTCTGCACGAGTTCTACTATCACAGTCCTGAGTTTGGTTTTTAGTGTTTCCTGTTTTATTTTGTAGTTCTTGCCCTATGTATGTTTTGTCTTGTTCTACTTCCTGCCTTTGTGTGTGTTCCCACCTGTTGGATTATGTGCCCTGCCCTTATTGTTTTCACCTGCTCCCTTGATTGTCTCACCTGTGTCTGATTAGCCTCAGCTCCTAAGTTTATTTAGTCTTTGTGCTCCCCTGTCTCGTGGCCTGTTCATTGTCATCCATCATACGTGAGTCTATGTCATCCATCGTACGTCTATGTCGTCTATCCTGTGTCGTCCTTCTCTGGAGTTTTGTCTATGTCCCTTACTCTGGATTATCTTCATGCCTCCCCTGATTTCCTAGTGTTCCTTGCATAACCCTGTTCCTGGTTTTGTTTGTAAGTTTTTTTGCTGTGTCTTTTGATTTTCCTTTTTGTCTTTTGTTGGATTTTAGATTTTGTTTTTGCATTTTTGCCTTTTGTTTATTAAATCCATTATCTAAGTCTGCATCTGGGTCCTCAACCTTTTTGTTTAAATCAAAACCCTGACAGTCAGTGCCTCAAGAAACCAACAATAATTCCCTCTGTTGTTTTCATGCTTTTTCAAGCTCAGGAGACTCATTTATGGCACTTTGGGAAGGTGAAGAAGTATTAGCTAACAACAGCTAACAACACTGCTGGATTTAGCTCCAACTAAAGCAGTTACATTCCAATATCTATCATGTAGTCATCCTTTGACTTTCCCACTGCTGTTTAAATTTTTGAGCCTGAATGGATCAGAACATAATGGATGATGGGTAAAACATCTGCTGATGAATATCTGATGATGTGATAATCAGCGGCTTAATGGACCTTGTGTTTATTTATTGTGATGGTAAATGTGTAAAGGTCAGAGTGTTTAACGGTCTGTGTATTTGTGTGTAAGTGAACGAAGGAGGGAAGCATGTCAGATACAAAGCGTACATCCATCATGAGATTACATCCGGAGCTGCTGCTTCCATGCTGAGACGCAGGAGTGTTCTGGTGTGTGTGTTTAGAGCGAGAGACCACAAGTAATTGAGTGTGTGATGGTGAGAAGAGGTTTGTGTTTGCGATATAAGTGGCTCTGTGTGTGTGTGTGTGTGTGTGCGGACCAGTCTCTTCCTGGTTCTGACAGAGGCGGCTGCTGTATCTGCTCGAGGAGCTTCTCACTCATTTTATCTCTCAGGAGGAAAGATGACACCTGGACAAAAGATTGTGCACACGTGATGATTACACACATTGTAAATGTGGGAGCAAATCCCGACAGCCAGGTCCGTCGCTGATGTGTGGCGATAAGGTCTGGCTCACAGTCGTCACGAAGCCGTTCGATGTGGGGGGAGCCGGGGGCTTTGTGCTGGCCAGCTAGGAAGACCGTTTCTCTATGTAAGGAAGTAATATAAGATATGTTCTCAGGGTGCAGCACTGCGTGGCTTCTTAAATGCGTTCACTGAGGGTCCTCACAAGTGCAGACAAACTCGTGTGTTTTATTATGTACCAACTTTAAAAAGCCAACTTTAAGACTTCTGTGATTCTAAGAGAGATAATTCTCAGTTAATGAGTCTTTTAATAAAGCATTAGTACATATAATGAGGTTGTGCCTGTCGCTGGTGATGAGGTGTGTTTATTGTGTTTTTGCATGAAGCAGCAGTTTTCTGGAATGATTCCGTTCCGCCTGGCTAAACACAATTAGCTCTCTTCTTGTCTTTATTTTTTTTTTTTATGGTTCGTTCTCTCAGAGTCTCATTAGCGATCTTCAGTAAGAAGCCTGCTGACTCGGCTGCTGTTTCAAAGGATCTGAAACTTCACTTGTAGCAGTCAGTTTGGACGTCAGGAAACTTACAGAGGTCAAAGGGCAGAGGTGAAGTCTTGTTTTTCTTCCTCTCTCCTCCGCCTTCTTTTCTTGCATGCCTTCATCACGTTTCACTTCCTTTTCTCCTCCTTTGTAATTTCAGTTGCTTTACACACAACTCCTTTTTCTAATTCTCCTTCCTCTCTTCCTGTCAGTCATCTCCTCCTTATATTCCTCTTCCTTCCTCCTCCTTTTATTCCTTCTGTTGTTTCTGTCCCTCTTTTCCTCTGTCCTCCAATGTTTCTTCCACCTCCTCCCCTCTGTATGTCGTCTTGAGGCCACAGAAAGGAGGGGAGACGAGGAGGCGGTTTTTGAAGCTTAACAGAGGACATGAGAACTGGAACTAGTGGGATGAAAGTTGACGGGAACAGAAAAGGAGTGAGAAGCAGAGGAGGACGGATAGAGAGTAAGAATCAAATAGGGGGAGGCAACAAACAAAAAGGAGGGAGGAGAAAGAAGAGTAAAGAAGACGAGTGTTGATGGGGAGGAGGTGGAGAAGGATGAAAGACGAGGATGAGGGGGAGGTGCAAAAGGCAGACAGATGGGATTATGAAAATGGATCGCAGCAGGAGGGACGAAGAAGAAGAGGAGGAGGAGAAGTCTAATATTTATGTTCTGGTGTGTGCGGCTCTAATTAAGAAAAGCATGCGTGTGAGGATCAGCAGGAGGGAGCAAATACATCCACATGTTAATATTCAACAGGCTCAAGTTTTTTTTTTTATCTGCACGTCATTGCTCCGTCAGCAAGGAAGCAACGAACACTCCACTCTTCTTCCTCTTTCTGCCTCATTTGTTTGTTGCTTCCTGCAGCGCGGGGAGTTCATCCTCCTGTCAGGCATCTCCCGGGACGCCTCCCCACCAACTGCCCCTCGCCTTCGCTCTGCCCCCGCTGCTTTCTCATGGAACAGACAGAATCAAAGATGGAGGCTCGGAGGGGCCTCGAGTTACATTTGGTCTGAACAGTGGCTCAGCCGTCGGTTAGAGAGGACGTAAAATGTTACCACAGCTATGACTCATGTTGGGTTTGTTTTCGCTCCTCAGATGTGTCTTCTGGATTTAGGATCTAATCAGAAAATTTGACTTTATAATGTGACATTCTGATAATTAGAATTATTGCAGAGTGAATTATTGCAGGGTGATTAGCATCAATTTGTCAGAGCGCACCACAAAATTAGATCCTGGCCTTTTAAATGTCAGTTAAGGATAACATTTCAGACGAGAGACGATGAGAGATTCATCGAACATCACAACAGCATCAACTTGATTTATACTTTCATACTCGAAGCAGACTGTCCGGAAAATATATCATTGCAGCACAGCCTCTTAAGATATTCTGTCCTGTCAAAATATGTCGCCTACAGAACCCACAATGCAACTTGACAGCCAACATTGTCATACAGCTGTTGAGAAACTCTCTAGGGTCCCTTAAACATGACGTTAAGGCCTCCGGTTGAGGTTTTCCCTTAAATAAAGTGAGGGTCAGAGACGGACGACACTTTGACGTGTGATGCTGTTGCTAGCTCGCTAACTACGTAACATTAGCATTTGATTTAATCAAAACAAACTGGATTGGCCACGCCACCATGCCTGCTGCCAGGTTCTCCCAGTGGTCACTTGTGGTATTGCAGCAAAAGCTTACGGCCGTTGCCCAATAGACCACATCTCTAAAGAGTTGTTTGTTAAACTGTTGACGGGACATGTCAACCTGCAAACAAGCTTGTTAATGACTCTTTGTTTTCATCCAATGAAAGGCTTTTTAAAATGTTTATGTCCCTCTCCATTGGCGCGTAGGAGCTACAGGTTAGCAGTTACAGATCGGGAGGGGAACTTATAAGAAAAGAAAAGTGTGAAACCTCAGATGTAAACATTTCTTCCTCTCCTGAAAAAATACCTTTTTCATTAGTCAGAAATGAGATTCTCCTCCACCCGTCCTCCCTTTCTGTCCGTCTTTCACCCTGAGTCCACAGAAGTCTGAATTCGTCCTCTGTGGATCTACGTTTTTCATTTCCTCCTGGACTTAAGGCGGTATTTATAAACGTGCCTGAGCTGTAAATGAAAAATAGGCTTCTGGTCTGAAGGGTCTTTTATTGTACGGAGACTTCTTGTAATTCCGCTGCAACATTCCCGCTCATATCCTCATGGGGAATGTAATGAGCCCCACTGGCTGGCTCGCTGCTCTCATTTTACTTTCTCAAAGCTTCCAGATTGCACCAGAACCTCTTTGGACACCAGGTTACACAGAAGTAGGTGCAGAAGAAGAAGGAAAGTTACATCATATGGGATTAGGGAACTATCATGGGAGCTCCGTCCTTCAACAGTTCGTGCAGTAGTCGTTACTGGACAAATCAGACGTGTTAGGTTTGCACCGGATTTCAATCACAAGACAATTTCCTCCAATTATTCTAAGTCCCGGTCGTCCTCTGGAGACGGCGTTTCAGAGGGAGAGGGGCTTCGCTCTGATGTATGGATTGAACTGGAGGCTTTGAAGTGCAGCCCACCAGCCCTCTTTTACTCGGGTCTTTTCCTTCTATGAGCTTTCTCAAAAACACAAAAGTAGGCCACTCAATACCATAATGTCCCTCTAAGACACTCTGATGAACCTTATTTCCTGCTTGGCTTTAACGCAGCTTCTTATCAGTGTGATGAGCCCCACGAGAGCCTGTTTTGGCTTCATAACTTCAATGAGGAATATTAAAAGGCAGAGCCCGCTTGTGACAAAAAAGAATTTCCCTCATTTCGTCGTGTTTCAGGAGGTTGTATAAAACAAATGTGCTCATTATGAGATCCTTGTCTTCGATTTGTCGTCCAGAGACGACGTTCTGCAGAGGAAAAACACAAAGTGATAAACTTGTAATGCTCACCATTCATCTCAGGGAAAAGTTCTGTCACACTGAAAACAAAAACTGGAGGTGAACGTCACTGACCTCATAAAGTCTGGGGGCACTTTCATTCTCAGTGTGTCCTTTAGGACGGACATGAAGACGTGTCCCAGAGGAGGAATCCCACCGCTGATCCTTTTCATGTAGCAGCGACAGCAGATGAAGTTTTCAACCTTTCTCCAGGACAGGACGCGTCTACGGCTCGGTCAGCTTCAGGAGTACGTGCTATCATAACATACAAAACAACATTAACATGCTAACACTGTAAGCACAGCTGAACCTTAGTACGGCTGAGATTAATGCTAATGTTTATGTAATCGTGTTAACATTAGATAAGCTAAAACCTTATTTAGCTAATTTAGCTAACACTCAAAGCAGAGCTGAAGTACATTTGATAAATGCTAACAACATGACGCTGCCATAAACATTGCAAGCTATTCGTTAGCTAGCTAAATTTGAGTTTTATACATATTGTAAGCTTGCTAATATGCTAAATGATACAACATGGTGCCTCCGTGTACATTGTACTTGTATATTGACGTGATAATTACTGATCAATCGCTGACTGTCATCATTTTTTAGTTTAGAATCCGTCATTCTCAACATTAGCATACCAATGGTTTTTCCTCCTGTCACAGTATCTAACCTATCAACGCTCCTCCTGTGTCAAAGCGCCAAATCATAACCAGTTATCTCAAGACACTTTACAAACAGAGCAGGTCTAGACCGACTCTTTGTTATTTAAAGAGAGACCCGACATGAACGAGCAGCACAGTGGCAGAACAACTTCCTTCAACAGGCAGAAACCTCGAGCAGAACCAGACTCATGTTGAACATGTGAAGAGACTGGACGGGCCGAGAGAGGGAGAGAGGGAGGAGCAGGAGAGAGACAGGCAGAGAGAGCAACAACAACATATGTCCTTGTCACAACAACAACAACAGGTAATACATACTTACGGTTACAATGCCAATAATAGTGGTTCACTAGTGTAAAGATTAGCAAGAACAGCACAGTAATGATAAAGGCTGATGATAGTAATTCTACTGTTAGCATTAGCAACAATAGTGGTCTGCAGCAACGATCCCCAGGAACCTACAAGACAAAGGGAAGATATATGTTAGTGACGTTAATGGGACAAGAAGATACAGAGTTAATGAGCTGCATTAATATAAGAGAGAGAGACACACACACACACACACACACACACACAGAGAAGCTCGGTGTGTCAGATCCCCCGGCAGTCTAAATTTATAGTGCCCTGCATGCTGACTGGTCAGTTATTAATTCCACCTCTGATTCCACAAAGATGCAGACTTTAAGGTCACGACGTTCAGAGCTCTTTGTCATCTTTCTGAAACATCCCTGCAGCAGCTTGTGTATGAAGAATAAATCAAAAAGACTTGTGACTCCCGAACAGCCAAAACTTTGCAACAATATTTCTTGGGAGGCAGATTGTTCAGGTAGACGGATGAGAGGAGTGTGTGTGACCTCTGCTGAGCGGGATGGTGGTCAAAGGAGGCCTTCTGTCTGAGTCAGTGATGCTGATCACCGTGTGTGTGTGTGTGTGTGTGTGTGTGTGTGTGTGTGTGTATGGAGACAGAAGGATTTTTAATAACTGAACAAACAGACTCTTTTTAGGTGCTTTTCCTCAAAGGAAAAGCAGCGTGTACGGCTGAGGATGAAGACTTCAGGGTGTGAAAACTGCTGCTGACTTGATGAATACGTTAAATTTCACAAAGCGGAATAGAAGAAGGAGAGGTGAGAGATGGAGGACAGAGGAGACGGAAAATGAAAGAATTATAAGCCGTGATAATGGCCGCCACCTCCCTGAGAAGACAGAAGGACCGTAAACCGGGATGCTTTGAAGCCGAGGCTCAGAAAGAGACAGGTGTTAAGAGAAGAAATGAAATCATACTTTTTAGTTTGAAGGAGTGAGAACGGCTTCATCAGCTGTCCGAGCGCCTGCTTTGTCCTCCTTAATGATGAATACAGATTAGATTAGACGGACGTGCTGCGGATATCAGTGGTCTTTCATTAAAGCTCGTCAGTATCATTTTCCTCTCAGCAGATATTTTCTCCTCTCTCCCGACGAGAGTTTTACTTTCAGCTTCAATCGTTTAGAGTAAAACATCAGATATTTGTCATGAATTCGCTGCTAAAGGAGTTTAAAGGTTTTAAAGGATGCCTGCAGCTGTAGTGGAGAACAGAGGAGGGTTTAATTAGACTGCAGGGAGAAGCTCTCTCACGCTGCTCTCCTTCAGTCTGTTTGGTTAATTAAAGCAGCCTCAGTCGTATTAATCCATACCTCCATCCTAAATTCATTAAGACTGAAACTGTCAGGAAGGACTTGTTGGTAGTGACAGTCATAAATGAAGGAGCTGGATGGTGTAGTTTTTGTTTGAAGATGGAATACAAAGAGACGAGAGGGGGCGGGCAGATCTTTACCAACATATCGCTACTACAGGTACTACACGCGTTTTTAAGATATTCAGGGTTTTATGTTTGTAAAACTTTCCACGAGCTACGAAAAGAAAGTCACGGCACCGCTACGTCAGGTCAGAGGGTCGAACAGGAAACGCCGCTGCTCACATACAGTTAGCTGCATTCCACGGAAAGAAAACCGACACCTGAGAAACCTTTCTGCCGTACATCCAGGTGAACAACTCGTATACAACTCATAGGTCCGAGGATATCCAGTTCTGACCAAAAGCTTTTAGTCACTGCTATCCGACATCGAACAGATACTCGGCTGACGTTTCCAGCTGCTGGTTGTCCTCAGATTAACTCCACATCCACCAATCAGCAGCCTGGACACGTTTGATTGACAGGCTGAAGTCTGATCCTGGTGAAGAGTTTTTTAATTTGACAGTAATCGTCCGCAGAGTGGGGAGTCCTCAGCGGGGAGACGGGGTGAATATGGCCGCCGGTCGGGGGTCTGACAGAAATCTTGAATGAAATGGGACCCTCGGGGTGTTGCCACGGAAACCTGAAGCTGCAGTGACACCCTGCCTGGATGTTGTGAACGCAGTTATCTGCAGCTGAGCCAGACTCTGGGTCTGTGGAAATACCCGCAGGCCATTCTCTTTATTTTATTTTTACCTTTCTAAAAGTTCACTGCCAAGTTTGACTTTTCTAACACGGCCTCCTCTGTTTCCTGCCTCGACAGAAAAGCACACTTTGTGCTTCATTAAACTTTAAAAAGATTATTTTTTGTAGAAATGACTGCATGAATTCTGAATTTGAATTTGTGAAACAATTGAGAAAGTAAGTCGAGGAACTGTTGACTCTTTGTGACACTTTGTATTCAGTTGCTCTGATGCACTGAAAGATGCAGGCAGGCATTTGAGCCAATAACAAAATGTAATCTCTTGGAACATCAGCTTTTATATGATTCACATGTTTTTAGATTCAGCTTGACTTCTTGAGGGAAACCATTAACCTCCCAGTCATTCTCAAAGTACTAGGCATGTTATCTGTACACCCGTGGGTGAACATACTAGTGACAATGTGCCAAAATGTAAACAAATAGGATAAAAATGGCTGAAGTTGTAGGTTAAACGACCGCCTCCACTTCAGATGTAAAAGATTTACAACAATCCAACAGTGATAAACTTTCAGACAATAGAAATACATTTGAGTCTTGACGCACAGTGACAGTTACACAAACTTTAATTCTTCAGTCTGATTACTTTCCACTTGTCCTTCCTGCTGCATACAGAGTTACTGCACACACTCTGAACAACACAATGGAAGTACACACTGATACAAACAGAAGCCTTTCACTGTAATTGTCGGCCTGAAGTCTCTCTTTGTGCCCTGATGGCTGACACTCGTTCAGACTGTAGAGGACACACTCACGATGTTCTGAAAAAGCTTCTATTGTACAGATCGATCAGGACCAAGAGTTTCGTAATGTTTCACGCAAGAAACCTTTTATATCACTGAACTTTGCTTTTAGAGAAAGAACAAGACTTCTTATACCCTCAGTGTACAGAACATCACTAAAGGTGCATTAGACCAAACTGTCACAGGAACGAAACTCAGGAAGCGAAAGTAGCTTTTGTAATTCTTTTTTTTTAGCTTGGGTCACATCTCATTGGGCAAAATGGACCAGTAATGTATCAAGGATCTGCGGCTTTGTTTGAGATGCAACTTTCAACCCGATCACCAGACAGAAAATCTCAACCACACATGCTTTACACCAAATCGACAACTCTCCATGTATGCACTACTCCGAGAACACCAAAAACTTCCCAAACACCAAAAAACTTCCCAAACACCAAAAAACTTCCTGAACACCAAAAATCTTCCCAAACACCAAAAAACTACCTGAACACCAAAAATCTCTCTGAACACCAAAAATCTTCCCAAACACCAAAAAACTTCCTGAACACCAAAAATCTCCCCGAACACCAAAAATCTTCCCAAACACAAAAAATCTTCCCGAACACCAAAAATCTCTCTGAACACCAAAAATCTCTCTGAACACCAAAAATCTTCCCAAACACCAAAAAACTTCCTGAACACCAAAAATCTTCACAAACACCAAAAAACTTCCCGAACACCAAAAATCTTCCTAAACACCAAAAATCTTCCCGAAAACGAAAAATCTTCCCGAACACAAAAAATCTCTCTGAACACCAAAAATCTTCCCAAACACCAAAAAACTTCCTGAACACCACAAATCTCTCCGAACACCAAAAATCTTCCCGAACACCAAAAAACTTCCCAAACACCAAAAAATGTCCTAAACTTCAGACACTTCCAGAACTAAAAAAGCTTCCTAAACACTAAAATATTCCAGAACACCAAAATGTACAACACCATAATAAATCTCTACAACATAAAAATCTTCAACACAAAAGTGTATTTTTCCTTCCTAAATCTCCGCCGTGAAAAACAAAGAATTCTAAGAGTTGCCTATACACACTGAATAGTGCCATTACAGGCTGTGATAACAAAAAGGAATAACTAAATGTGTAAATTTGTCGTAAGTTTGCAAAACATGGAAGAATTGTGACTCTGGGAGGAAACTGGGACAAACCAAGTTGGGAGGGTCAGAAAGCATGCTGTGGGCGGGGCTAAAGCCGCAGCCTTCAGGCTAATAAAGATCTTTCAGAAGTCCATTTATCATAAACTTCTACTGCAGTCTTCATAACTGAGCATCAGACGGGCAACAAACTGAAAAACTTCCTCCGTATAAGTGTTGGACACGGTTTGACCTGTAACATCCTGGGACCATTTCTGCAGAGACATAACCTCGATAACTGTATATATTCTGAATGTACAGACAGCGTGAAATTAATGTTTAAAGAGACGCTCGCCCTGTGATTTCAGGGCTAACCAAGTGAACTGACCTGTTCTCCATGGTCTCTGTTTATTCCCTCGCTGTGTAACTGAATAACTCACAGGAACATTTGCAGACTTTAAAGGCCGGTCGTGACTGCTTACTTTAAGCACTGTGGACGTATATATTTATATATTCATGCACACTGAATTTTAAGCCACAGAAGCTGAACAGATGTAGGGTTGTTCATCCATCCGCCGCTTTAACTTCAACATTACAACTTTATTCTCGATGTTTCTTTCACTGAGACTTTATTTGGACTTTAAATGGAGAAAAGATTTGGAGGTAGTGTCAAAATCCAAGAACGCATGGGTGTAATAATAAATGTTATAAATGCTAAACATCAGCACGTTCACTTTCTCATTGTGCTGACGTTAGCCTTCAGCCTTGTGTCAAAGTCCAACCTCAGAGAAAGATGCATATCTGTGTATGAATCAATATAACAGCACACATACCAAACGTTACTCTTCTTTCATAGTCTGCATGTTTGTGTCAGATCAATACACACCTGGACGGCATCTTCATGCTGAGGAGATTGACCCCCACTGCCACCATGCTGTCGATCGATATCCGTCTCGTTTATGGCCAGTAAAGCACAAAGCCGAGAGGGTGTGTGTGTGTGACAGAGGTCAGCGGTGCAGATGGAGGTGTGAGGTCAGTAGTTTCCTCCTTCATCATGGCGTTGGCGTTGAAGAGAGGTGGATGACCAGAGGGGGAGAGAGGGATGGATTGATGGGCGAGTGAGTAGGCGAGGTGCGAAACGACTGCTCCGAGGAAGGAGAGGGAGAGAGAGAGACCCTGGACATGATGAATCAGACCTGAGGACAGTAAATTCAGCTCTGCCTCCACCTGAGATTCATTAACTCGTAAAGAGGCTGATTTATGGAGCTGGTATCAACTTTTAAAAAAGAATCAATTCGTTAGTGTTCATGGGGGCTCCTGAAATCAGAAGAGCACAACAGGATACACATACTATTATAATAATTGCTTTATTCAAATTAAGCACACGGGATATAAAGGCTTTGTCTGGCCAATTTGTAAAACAAGTTAAAAAGATATGGGGGGGAAAACAGGACAAAAAGGATATTATTTTGAGGGGCTCAAATTAAAAGGTCATCTCTGTGTAGAAGAACATTGAGAGAATGATGTATTAGAGAATTAATAGGTCAGAGATAATAAGGTCTCTTTGAGTTAGACAAAGACATCATTAGAAGCTGTCAGTGCGACCTTACAACAGGAATTCATAATGAGTAAAACATTTAAAAAAAAAGCCATATCACAAAACAAGACAAAGGAGACGTTTCACGTGTTTCTGAGCCTTTTATTTGCTGGTGAAATAAGAAAACACAAAGAGACACAGGAGAAAGGAACAGAGAGTGTCAGAGAGCTGAAGGGAAGGTGAGCGTGGACAAGAGAGGAGGGTGAGAATAATGTGCCCCCCGGGGTGAGGGGGGTGGGGATGGGATGGGAGGAAGACAAGACGGGAACAAATGAAAGCAGTGTGTACGTTGCAGCTGATAGGGCCTCAGGAGGTGATAATGTTGTTTTCACCCGCTTGAACAAATCACTGGGATGACCTGTCTTTGACCAGCTCCTTTCTTCTGTTGAGAGAAACGTTACAGTTAATTTATCAGATCTCCAGAACAGACAAATCTCTCGATGGGGAGATTATGGGCCAAATCTCAAGTGGATTCTCTAAAGGTCTGACTGTCCTTGAATCTGTTTGCACAATCATAATGTCTGAGCTTCTTTTTTCCTTTAGAATTCCATGCGTCAGTTTGTTCTTGTGCTTGAGAACGTGAGTCCATTCAGAGACTCTCCTGACCCTGAAGTTTCATCAAAGACTGTCAGAGTGACGGTTTAGCTACTTCTGTTTTTGATGCCTTTAGTTATGGCCTTTGCTGTCTTGGCTTTAAGGAGCCACAAGTGATCATATTTATGGATGCACATTGCTACGAGGTCATTTGGTAGTGACTTGTCAATTACAGGTAGCCCCGCCCTAAATGTTCCCATGCTTTATGGTCTCCTTGACTCTAAATGGAGCAATAGTTTACTAAAAGTGCGTCATGCTGTGGTGAAGAAGACTTGAAACTAAAGATTGTAAAAAACTAATCTATTGCAGTGCGCTGCATGCTAAGCTAAAGTATGTTTTGCTCCAAACCCGTCCAGAGCGCTACATAGCTTAGCTTCTGTGTCTGTTCTCAGGCTGATGGCAGGGGCCATGATGACCACCATCTACTGCTGTTAATGCAACATTTTTAAGAGCCTCATGCAACCATCACTTCAAAAAACCTGAACCAACTCTTCAACGTCCAATCGGAGATGGCGCTGCTGCTCAATGTTTCTACTTTGTTCTTGTAATCTGACCCCAAGTCAGCCTAAAAATCACACGTTACATGCTTCAGTCTATCTCTGGGGATCATGATCTGGGGTCTTCTCAGAACCACTGAGGTATTGCACATAATGATAGCCCCAGGAGGCGTGCTAACAGAAAGGATGTGGACATGGAACCCAGGACCTTGGCTGAGTGTTGGGTCCTGAGCTCCAGTTGGACCTGCCATGACCTCTAGTAGCCATGCAGCATTGTTTTAATAAGTAAGTTTCACTTGAACTTGTCAGAGCTGGTAAACATTGGCAGCACATGATCATGTTGTCAAAGGCTAATTTTACAGAGGGGAACAGAAAATGACCAAATGTATTGGTCTGCATACTAACTGTAGGCAAAGTTACTACTTTACATTTTAAGGCATGAAGGCCCTTAACTTCTAAGTATGTAACTTTGATAAACAGCTGAGTGTTTAGGGGTTTAATCAAAGCCGAGAAAGAAACTTTAAAAAACACCTCCCAACCACCCACCATTGCTCCAGCACAGAGCTCCATAAATCACCTGCTGACACTGACTGCATTAAACTCAACGTTTTAATGTCTGCAGCTGTCAGCTCAGAGCCAACATCAAACACGATGACAGATGCTCATCACGCTAAGTCATGCATTATTTCCTTTTGGCAGTAGCTTATGCTTAGTCAGTCATATATCATACCTCGCTCTTGCTCCCAAAGTCTTTAAACCTAAAGCCATAGGGACCAACAGTGTGAACAGTGTCTGAAACAATGCAGGAAAACATTGTCTGACAGTTTTCGCCGAGGACGTGACTCAACCCTGCCACTCTTTTTAGTTTACACTCCAGTTGCGAAAAATTAAACCGCCGCAGCTATGGGTGCGTTCAGGACGTCGAATTCACCCGTCCATCCCGAAACACACCTCCAGCTTTCCCCGAGAATCGCCCGACTGTCCTCGACTCACCTCATCACAAAGTGCCACGCTCTCTCTCAGAACTGCAGCTGAATGTGAGACTGAAGTGTAATTCCCAGTGAAGTGAGACAGCTGTGGAGGAGTCGAGCTGACTCACCACAGACTCGTTATGCTTGCTGCTGAAGCATGACCAAAGCTCAATAATAACAGGTAACGCTCCAGATGTCTTTTGTCTCGTCCTTGGATTTTCTCTTTAGTCTCTTCTGTATCTGTTCAGTCATGCTGGATTTGCCTGCCAGCCTTTGAAAGTATATTCTGATCCTTTGCTTAATCGTCCCCATATCATTAAAAGTGGAATGTTGTTTTTATAAACTAAGAGGTGTACATCTGGGAAAACATACACTCATTTACCACTGCCCTTTACCATGTTCACACGGCGGCCATTTTCCTTTGATGTCACACTCAGAGTAGAAGTCCTACATGCTGTTCTGGTTTCTGCATTGTTTGTTGTAAAAACAGGAAATCCAACATGGAGAATTTCATGACTTCTTGATTGATCAGAACCTGAAAAGACGATGGAAAGCCAACATGCAGACTTGGGGCCATATTTCAAGGTAACACATCATATTAATAACCCATTAGCTAGCATAAGACAACAGCTAACTTTAGCATTCAACCACTTCTTAACCAACATTACCATTTAATACTGTTAATATTTGCCAAGCTAACGATGAAGTTAGCTAGGAAGTGGTTAGATGCCAACCTGTTTTCCAACACTGTGCTAGTGATATTGTGATATTCATAATCTTATGCTTACTGTGCACAGCGAACACAGCTTTTCTGTCAAATGTAAAGGACACCACATTAGTATAAAGAGTATTCGGTTTATGTATTGGTGATGTATGTTATGTTTTGTTTTTAATAAAGAATACAAATTTTGAAAAAAAAATCTTTGTTCCCAGCTAAAACTTGGACATGATCTTGATTAAAATAAAGATAAAACACAACCTTAGTCTGGTAAGAAAGTGGAAAGTTTGACACTTTAAATTTAAATCAACGTAACTAAGAAGGGTCCTGTGTTTCAGACGTGGTTAGTCGATGTTATTAGTTTAGTAGTCGTCACATAAGAACTTAAAATCTTGAGTCACCCGTACCGCAGAGCCCCAAACCTCAGAATGTTCTAAGCTTTTTTCTTCTCTCCATGCCTAACCCTCGAAGCAGAGCTTCTGCAGAGTGAAAAAAAAACACTCCACTGAATCGAAATAATAAACGCCACATCAGCTGCTTAACCATCTTTATAATCCCAGCTGCTTTGCGAGTACCCGCGCCACAGAATCTCCTGAGTTTGATCCCCCGCTGCCGAACATCCTGCTGAGACTCGGCTCAGAAATGTGTCGCTCCTGTGCTGCGGGACAGCTGCTTCTATGTGTAACTGAGGATTTGCTGTCAGTCGCACAGTCTGCAGGATGGACCTGACTGTCACACCATTTAACTGGCATCTGTTACTGGAGTCTACCTGTGGCCAGCTGAAATCACACAGGTAAACCTTGACGCCTTCTCTTGAATTCACATTTCTATGACCCCCATTAATGGTTTGTTAGTATATTTACACTCTAATACAGTTTTCTCACTTTACTTTTCCAGTTAATTAGCGGAGAGTTTTGCCTCACTTTATTTCTCCAGTTAATTAGCGGAGAGTTTTTCCTCTCCTGGTTTGTAAAGTCAGTGACAAGCTAGTTTTGAGCCTGTCCTCACTGGGTGATTTGGAACATAAAACCAGGACCTTTGCCCTCTTAACCTTCCAAACAGCAATGAAAACAGAGAGACAAACTGCCCCGACAGTATTCCATTCTTAAAGCTGCTTGGAGAATAAACAAGTGCTTAGGAGTGAGGCGGGAATCATTTCTAAGATCCAGGAGAGGTGCCTGTGATTGTCTCTCCTCAAGACAAGAATTCAAACCGTCACAACAGAAGAAGACTACAGAGAGTGAAAGATAGTGACTTGGGTGGCTGAGCTTTTACAGCTCCTGCCACGAGGAAAAAACAGAACCCTCCCTTCCATTCTTTGTGCCCTGAATATATCACCTCCATATACCAAACCTCTGCTCCTCAGGGCGACTTTGAGTCTCTCTGCCAAGACAAGAGATAGCGACATGAATAAACACCAGCTCCCAGAGACAAAAACACAACTTGAGATGTTTTCTGAGCCCCAGCTGACTGGAACTCTTTGGTATGACTATCAGTCCTGAATGTGAGGAAGGAAAACTGTTTAGCTTCTACCATCTTTTCATTGGTGCAAATACCTCACATACACGTATCTGTGCTGCATAAACACATCCACTCCTCAGTATAATTTCCCTGAATCGTTATCAACTGATTCCAAACCAAAGTTAATCTCCTGGCATGTTTAGCTTCGGACTGTATATCAATATGTCATGGAGAGTTTTAGCTACATACCTGCTGTATCTGTGTTGCCAAAATAGAGCTTGGAGGGATTCCCGTCAGCGTCTTATCTCCTGTACAATGTAAATATGTTTCACAAAGATAAAAAGTAGTACATTTACATGCCTTGAAATGTGAGAGTGGACAGCACTGGGTTTACACTGAGAATAGTTGCTGAATTCTATGTAGAAAAACATAAACAGCCTCCTAGATACCAGTTCATCTATGATACATCCCACTAGTGTTCTGCATGAGTCTATAACTGAGACCTAAGCGTGGCCGTCGCTATAAAACGTATGACCCGATAACTGAGTCCCAAATCCAATTTCATCCATCACTGACTGTCATCTTGCCAGGTTGCCACAATGGTTAGCCATCAGAGAGATAAAATGTACCAACCTGCCTCAGACTTGCCCCCCAAGCATACTGATGCCTTTACCATCCTGAATGGGATACCTCATGTAGGCCCTTGTTCTTGATCAGTGGCTTACACTGACCTAAACGTCCTCTAATGGATTGGTTTTCCTGTTCATCCTGTTCTGCACCGATCCAGCCTGATATGAAGACGTCATTTAGAATGAAACTATTTTTGACTGATGAAAGTGTCCAAATTAATTTGTATTTGAAGATATTTTGTCCTTCAAGCAGAGTAGAACACAGAAAAACACTTGATGAAAGCGTCACAGTTTGAGAATGTTGGTAAATGCTTTTATATAATCTATCAGTAGTGGGCCTTTAATTGATCCCTGTGGTGCACCACAGAATAAAGCTAGATGAACGCTTAGGCATAACGTTTATGACGAGTGTGTGAGATTTTGACTCTTGAACTCCACTTAAGAAGCATTCAAGGCTAAAGTCCTCTCTGAGCACTAATAATATAAAATGTAGTGTGGTCGGGCGAGATCTTCTGAGACACAGATACTTCTATCCTTGTGCAGTTACTCTTGGAGAGATTTGCGACTGACGTATCTTAACAACTATTTGAAAGATAATTAATAAATACTACTTTGAATCCCGGCTCAGACGTAGTGGGCCTTTCTGTGTGGAGTCTGCATGTTCTCCCCGTGCATGCCTGGGTTCCCTCCGGGTACTCCGGCTTCCTCTCACATTCCCCGTAGTTGTGAATGTGAGCGTGAAAGGTTTTCTGTCTCTGTGTCAGCCCTGTGATTGACAGGTGACCTGTGCAGGGTGTACCCCGCCTCTTGCCCAATGACAGCTGGGATAGGCTCCAGCCCCCTGTGACCCTGAACAGGATAAGCGGTATAGATAATGGATGGATGGTTGTAGGAGGATGAATCCTTCTGGCAATCTGTTGCTTTCTCCTGAAGCATATATTGTCATGAAAGTTGGTTTCACAACTTTAAACAGCAGATTTGTATTCGTCACCTTCGAGCCCATCTGTCGACCAAGGCAAGTCAAACAGCTTGTGTTTTTATTTCTAACAGAAACCTTTAAAGTTCAGCAGAAGGTTCAGGGAGTGCATTCTTTTCTCTTTCTCCATCAACATAAATTCTAGAAACTTTCTCACTCCACAACTCTCAGGCAAGGTGCCCTTGATAGAGTCAGATAAACAGGATTTGTGTGCTTACTGCTCGCAGCAGTAATTCTGTCCAGAGGAATTAGGTCAACTTTACCTGGATAGACGAAGGTAAACAGTGTTTCCAATGGCAGGTGAGGAGTGTGTGAAGGTTTCTGCATCACTACATTTTCAATTCCAACAAAAATAGATTGACTTAAGTCCAGAAAAGGCTGACGAGGCTTGTGCAGAACATCGCAACAAGACAAGAAATCAGTGAGGGCTCTCAGTTACTGCAATTATCTGTTTGTTCATCACACAAATTTAGTGTGTACACACACACAACACTGACACAAATCTCTTCTAAAGTCTCATTCAGTCCTGGGATAGATAAGCTCGTTATCTGCCTCATATTCTTACACCCACGCACACAGGCATCAACAGACCCATGCACACGCACACACAGACGAGCACAAAGCCTCACACAGCTCCAGGTTTGACACAAACAGCCAGAAAAACTGTGTGGGAGCTGCTGGCTGAACACCAGAACAACTGGGAGTCTAACACTGAGCTTTACTTCTGAACTCACAACTACAAAGTAATGACCAGCCCTCCTGCTGAAGCTGCTCCGATAGGTCGAAAGGCTGCCAGGAAGCTGTCAAATTATAGGCATGAAACGATTCTACTTGAGGTAACTGTGTGGATTCCTTCATGGAGTGGCTCAGTCGATGATCAGGTAGGTAATCTCCCATGAGGCTCAGTCTGCTACATTGCTGTGAAATCATCAGTGTTTCAATGTTCTTGATGATCTGCTGGCGCTGATGGACTCCACAGCCTGACAAGTATTGTGATGTGACCGGTGACATCAACTCCACATTGTGCTCACAGCAGGTTAGGACATCCAAATCATTATCTTTTCAAATGTGTGCTATTTTTGGTATCAACGTCAGACTAAGAGAGGAGTGTTCAAGGATTGTAATGTATAAATTGTATAAAGATTCTCCCCGTACAGTCGTCATGAAGAGAGAAATGAGCTATAGAGACCCAAACTGTTTTTTGTACCAGGCTGTAAACATGTTTATTTCTGCTGTAAAGTTTAACATGGGGCTCTATGGGGACTGACTCACTGCTGGAGACAGCCTCAAGTGGACACCAGAGGAACTGCAGCTGTTGGCACTTCCTCACTGGCTCCATATGTCTCTACTGCTCTGCATCACATCGCATTAGCTTAACCACAATTCCTTTTGAGTAATCCAATCAAACGTGACAGATTTGATTCTCTTAAACCCCAACTTCCTGTCTTATTAATGGGGGCTAAAGTTTTAAAGTGCTATCCAGTATTAAATATATTACATGCATATTCAATGCACATGTATGCGTTCTTCATGTTCTCGTAGCAGCACAAAACCAGGCTGGATCGTTGCTTTGAGATAAACGCTCGAGGAAATCAATTAGAAAAAGCGACCATTCCTCCATTGCACGCCATTTTCCAAACTTTAACAGGAATCTCCCCAAATGAACTTCAACCTTTTGGCTTTTTCCCGGTTTGTTGCGGAGTTGTCGAGTTCAGCGCAAGCTCCACTGTTTAATCTCATCCTCTCAATTTGTCCTTTCATCTTTTCCTGACGAGCCTCCGTATGACACAATGTTTGATATTTGAGACTTCAAGCCGTCACAAACTTGTAATCAATTATTAACAATCCCCCTCGTGTAGTGAAGAAAGAGATTTTCTCTCATTAATCCAGTCACTCATATAAATTGACACTTTGAACTTTTTTTTCCATCCAGACATTTAAAGAATTCACGCCATGTGCGCTGAAGCAGTTTGAACCCACAAACCCAATAATGCTTTGTGTTGACATTTCCTTTATTCTGTCAGTTTAAACCCACAGATAACACTTCCCTCGTTCCCACATGGGTCCTCTTCCCTTTATCTTGGGCTGAACTGATAAAGCTTTGAATTTAATTAGACAGACTGTGATTTGGAGTGAAACGAAGGGATTTGCTTCAAATGATAGGAACAAAATGGATTTATGGGTATAAGCTCTGCAGACAGAAAAACACTCGTCGGGTCAACGTTTCTGAAAACAGTTAGGTGATGGAATTGGTTTGGTGTTTGTTAGGCGTGAAATAATGTGAGCTATATTGTTCAGTTGGAGGGTTGAAATGACACTTTCTACAGTACATGCAGCCACTCACAGGTCTTTCCTCATCTGCTTGAGACTGCTAACAACTAACCCCACTCCTCCGGTCAAAGTCACGTTCAGCATGTTAGTGTTAGCACGCCAACATTTGTTCATGAGCACTTACCACGAATTACATCTGAGGCTGGCAACGATCTCATTAATGCTTGACTTGAAACTAGGGATGTGCATTTGGAATATCTTTTTCTGACCAGTTAACCAACTCTCTTAACGGTTAATAACCGGCTTGGAAGAAAGTCTGGGATGAGGGATACTAATGCAGAATTGTTTTTCTGACCGTTAACAGACCCCCGTTAACGTCATTAACCGTAATGATAAGAATTAAATATCATTTTTAGAAAGAACAGCCAGAGACTGGCAACAAGCTCTCCATCATGCACGGTCATTCTGATACGCTCTCTCTAATACTTGCAGACACACACACACACGTGCAACTAACGGGTACATTTATTTCAGGTCAAAGCCGACAATGCAGTCCAATCTCCTTTTCCTCCACCTCCTTCGATTGTAATGACTTGGACTAGAGAACTAGAAACAGTAACTCTGTTACGTCCTGCTGTTTAACAAGAGAATCAAAAGAAGCACGATCTTGGTCGTGACTTCTGTGATAATGTGTAATTGCTCACTGTTCCTGCTCCACAGGATGTTTTCTGAAGGTTCCATTCGGAATGATGGCATTTGTTTCCCCTACTTTTACATCTTGGAGGATAAAATTCTTGGTATGCTTTAAATAAAGTTCTGCTTGGACACTATCTGAAGCCTCCATAGGATGGCCCAACTTCTATGTGTAAACATTTTTGCCTACGGACAGGTCGGGTTGACACAGGCAACAATGTATGAACAAGTTTGTTTGGCGCATACCCTGACCTTAGAAATTCAAGAATAGGACCAACAAACAAGGGTCTCCACATGGTGTTAATCCATGAGCAGAAAACAGTTTCAGAATCATCAGTTTAACACATTTAAAAAAGAAAAATCACTCTGTCATATGTTTAAAACATCCATCCAGGTTTTAGTGCGTTAATTAATGTATTTGGATATAAATATGGAGATTTCCCTGCAAAGAACATTGAATTTGTCCTTGAGGTGCTCTTGACACAAGAGAATGAAGACAAGTCATTTGTAAAACGATCTGCACGCGGTGGGTATCAGGATGTAATTAAAGGTTTTCTCTGGAACACTGATCCCTCTGGAGCGTAACTTAACAAGACGAATAAAGAATCAGGATCAGGACATAAAAAGCTCATCTCTCCACCACCCAGAGAGCTCTTCTGGGTCTTATCTTCACACTGTGTGTGTGTGTGTGTGTATATATATATGTCTGACAGTTGTAACTTATCAAACGGCAATTCATTCACTTATTGTGGCTCATGTTCTACATTCAGAAACGACTTTCTGAGAGGAAATGAAACCTAATTAGACTTTTCAGTGAGGTGTGTCAAAAGTTTGATTGTTTCAAATGACAGCAGAAACTTTTCTTATTACAGTTACAAGGCTTTTGTCTGATAACACCTCCATGCTGAGTCACTCACGACGTGCCATCGCTGTCTCTCGGTACACTGGTCACGTAAGCATGGCCATAAGTTCAAACCCCGGTCGTGGCATTTGTAAGATGTCAACCACGTGAAACTCAGCAGAAAAATGTGATGCGTCAGCGACCACAGAAACTTAGATGACCAAGGCAGTATTGACTTTTCAGCATTTTACCTGACCTTTAAGGTGTGAGGACATGGCTCTGCTCGACTGTCACTCAACCATATATTTTAACACCATGTTTTAGTGTCATACACAACCATTTTCTAATGGAGGTTATTCCCTATCTATGCTAAGATAATGAAGTTCATATTGGATGGATCAGCACATTACAATTACAGTTACTGACTACAAGTTTCTTTAGGGCGTCTGGTGAAGCCAGAAGTTATCCAGCTAAGCGATAAAGGACCTCCAGGCCAAGACTTCCTTTTCTATCTGCTGGTCGTTGACCTACGAGCAGCTTGAGATGCAAGAATGGAGCTGGAGTGGAGAGACGACTACAATCAGAAAGCAAAAATATTATCTTACCTTCAGATTTGCCAAGTCAAGTTTAGGTCCCATCACAGCATGGATTTAAGAAACTGTTGGCCTGTAGAGCTTGCAATCGAGGAGTGCCCAGCCCAGCCCCCGCACCATGCCTCTTTAGCTCTGCAGTACCTCAGAGAAGAGTGTCACCTCGCCTCGCATGGCCGTTGGCGTCCATCCAGCACGATTTCTAATCCAGGCGCGGCACTTTCTTATATCAACAGTAATGCATCAAGTTACCGCGATACCACGTGCCTCTTCCTGCATATTGCAGCCCTTCGTCCAGCCGTACTTTTAGCTGCAGTGCCTACAGAGCTTAGAGCAAGCAGGAAGAAAGTACCCAAGCAGAAACAATCACAGGCTGTCTGGTGCAATTTGGTAGGCAGGCAGGCAAACGTGAAAAAAGACAAGCAGTGTAACAATGATGAACTGGAAACACTTTCATGGTAACAGCATTTTGGTCATATTATTATGTAAATTGTTGATTGCAATATTCTTCAAACCCTCAGTGGAAACATTAAAACGTGTGCCGACATTTTCCTCCACTCGTGGCTTTCTGTACATTTATTTACGCAAACAAAATGGTCCCAATTACATTAAATTTGCTCTCAAGTCTCCCCTAAATGAGCCAGTCGCAGTCTAAAATGACGGTGAAATAACTGCACATTATTCAATCTCTCGCCTCTCTGCCATCTTCAGTCCCATCAGTCCGCTCTGCACAAAACCCAGAGCCATAAAACAGAAGGAAATAGGAGCAGAGGCAGCGCTGTCAGTAAATGTTCTGCATGATTTCCCCTCAGATGGCGAGTCAGGGAAATGATCGGTTTCTATGGTAATTCTGAAACATTTGGTTCTGATGGACCTGATAGTGTGCCATTTTCTGTCACACAGGGCTGTCAGCATTCACAGGTTCCTGACTGCACTTCACATGGAGCTCCACCATTCCACGAACCGTCACAGCTGCACACTGAGCTGCTCGGCAACCGCTCACTTATCACATCAACTGGACAGCTGCTTTATGGGAAAGTCCAAAAACTGTCCTGGACTCCATCATTTCTATCTACATGAAAAGGCTTCTGTGCGAGTGTTGTCCACTCACATAATAACAGTCCAATTTAGCTTTTATCCGCTGACTGCCGCACATTCTCAGAACTGCACACACGCACACACACGCACGCACACACACACACACACACACACACACACACACACACAAGACAAACTCTGTGAATCTCCTCTGCGCTGCTGTTTTCTCAAAGCAGTATTTTGTGTTAAATGGAACACACGATCACGTGAAGAGACATTCCTTGGGCCAATTGAACACTGATGAAAAACTATGAATATAAAACACTTCTATGAATAGAAAACACCACAAATACCTGCCGCCGGCCTTTTACAAAACATACTTTCAAGCTATTGCCCAGTCACCGCCAATTTCTCAAATGTTGGAATGAATGTGTTTTTCTCGTCTTGAAAGTCTGATTAAGTCAGACATGTTTTATATGACTGGTTTGTTAATGTTGGCTCATGCAAACTGTGACTTTTAGTGATGGAGCCTTTGGTAAGAGAAACTGAACTAGGTCTTTGGAAGTAGCAATAAATAACTTAAAGAATTAAAAGACGTTTTAGCCTCGAGTTCACACAACCATACACAAGACTGGCTTTGGTAATGGGCGACACCTTCCTACTAAAAGTTTTTCTTCCACCAGCAGAATGATGTTTCATTTTACCTCTGCCGACGACCTTGTGCCCCCCTGGTGATGAAACTTCCTCATCACTGCAAACCCACTTTGCTGCCCCAGGTAAAATCTCCACCTCTCTGACTCTGCCTGAGATCTGATCATCTCCTGGTCCAGCACATCCCATCACATCTTCTCCTGCAGCCCCTGCAGAGAGCATTCGAGTTTTTACTTCCTATTATCCGGACAAGTTATGCAGATACAGATCACATTTTAGTACGAGCTGCAAATGACGTCTGCGTGTCTGAGTAATAAAGTCATTATCAGATTGGAATCGAGGAGATTGTCCGGCTCTATTAGACAGAGCTGAACTGAATTAAACTGGTGACATTCTCCAAGGTCACGATCCCTCTCAGTTCATTCAGAAACAGTAAACTGATGACGAGAGGTGTCATGGACACAAACGTTTAAATGCACTTGTGTATGAATAAAAGTTAGTGACCAAAAAGCTCTTCGGTACATCACAAAGAAAATGTATCACAGTTCAAATGCACTACTTAAGGTATGGTAAATGGACTGTACTTATAAACTTATATTTCTAGTCTTTGCAACCACTCAAAGCTGCTTTTACACTACATGTCACATTCACCCATTCACACACTGATGGCAGAGGCTGCTACCTAAAGTGCGCAATCACATTCATACCCGTTGGCTCTGCCACTGGGAGCAATTTGGGGTTCAGTGTCTTGCCCAAGGACACTTGGGAGCTGGGGATCGAACCTCCGACCTTCAGATTGAAAAACGACCGACTCTACCACTGAGCCACAGCCGCCCCGATGAAGTTAAAGAACACTTTACCAGTCAGTTCAGCATGTGGAACAGCAAGTTTACACATTTGTAATAGTCAGTAAACGCACCGCCGTTCATCACAGGAATATCAGTACTGTGACTGAACACATCAGCAAGCTAGTAAGTGAAGGCATCACTGTACAAATGCACTTCAGTCATCACAACAGAAAGTGAAGGCATCACCAGGTAAATCGACCTTGGTATGTGCAACAGTAAGTGAAGGCATCGCCTTTCAAAGGCACTCCAGTAAACACAACAGTGTGAACGCTTCTAAAGGAATGTCATTACCTACACCAGAGAGTGAATGCATCACTGTACAAAAACCCTTCAGTACTTATAGGTAAGTGAACGCATCACCATTCAATTTCATTTCAGTACTTCTGTAAGTGAACGCATCACAGTTTAAAAGGGATTTCAGGACAACAGCTGGTTAACGCATCGCCAATTCAATGCACTTCAGAGTGAGTAAGTGAACGCCTCACTGTTAAAGGGCACTTCAGGGCTCAGCATATTTACAGCGTGTCTTTAATGTTGATTCAGTTTGTTCTGCACATTCACCACATTCAGTTCAGTAAGGTTAATAGCTCAGCAGCCTATAGATCACTGAGTATTCACACGTGAGTGTTTAGTATTATTCTACATGAAACCTGATGTGACTTTTCAGAGTTGTACATAATATTCTTCTCATCAGAGCCTGATGCTGAATTTCTGTGCTGTCATGCTGACGACCCAGGAACCTTTATCTGACATTATCTTTGTGGCACTTCTACGTAATTAGGACGCAGATCAACTGGAAGCCACGCTGGGGACAGATAAGGGGCGACACATGACAAAGGCCGGGGCAAAAGTCACGTGTCGGAGTCGAACCCGTGACATTGAGGAAGGGCGGTGCGGGCCTCAGAGGGACCTGATCGGGACATTTGAAGAAGAGCTGAAGAACATGTCGGCCTTCATTTGTTTTCTTCTTCTTTGTGCCTTCATCTCTGTGGCAATCCTCCTCAGGATAACCTTTGTTGAGTAAACCTTCGTCTGATTGGCTGAGGAGATAGCGCTGAAGGAAAATGTCACCGTATGATAGAAAGATAGGAAGGCTCGGCTGTTTGTTCAGAGCCTGTGTGGTGTTTGATTGTTTGTGTAGCTGAGTGTGTTCCTCATATCTGTCCTTTAGAATTGTTTGGTCAATAACTTGATCGCCTCTCCTGTGTGTTCGCTGCTTTCATTCCTGTCAATATCTGCGCACGTCTCTGATTCAAATCTTTGTGTACTCTGGGGAACAGTTTTCCATACCCGCTGAGAGGTTGTTTTCTGAAGTTGCATGTATGAATCAATTCCTGCTTTTTGAGAAATGAATAAAAAAGGTTTTTATTTACTTGAACTGTTGCACAAGTCTGAACATGGTGAGAACACGTTAAATCTTTACTCTAAAGGTATTTGGAGTTCAATCAGCAACAGAGTGTCACCGGGGACAACGCTCGAATGCAGAGGTGAGCAACATGGGCGGATTGTACAACACACATGCACGCACACACACACGCACACACAGCTGTTGTGATCAGGTATGTAAATCTTCAGTTGCAGTTTTTGATGTATATTAATTACAATGCAACCTGCTCATGAATATGAATGCGGATGCTTATGTAAATACATATTCATCACACTAACTGCATTATAATTGTTAAACTAAGCTGTGTGTATTTGAATTGTGTACATGCAGAACATAAAGAAATCTCCAGTTGGGGGGGGGCACATAACAGCAACAAGTAGCTCTTTAAGCTAGCTGCTGTTAGCCACTGATGTAAATATAACCGTTTATTAGAAAACTCAGCGGTGCATCTTTAATGTCAGCCTCTTTTTACTCGCGTCTTCATAAAATGTTCCGTTCTAAATTAATTTTAAAAATATACAACCAAAATAATGATAATTAAACAGCACCTCTAGAAAAAGCTGCAAGCTAACACATCAACCCACAAAAATATGCAGCAGGAACTGTATTCTCTGAATTCCAATGTGACAGGTTTTGTAATTATAAAATGCTAATGGTGATGCTAATACAACAGCAGGGGGCCTTCATTAGAGAAAAACAGTTTATTAAACATCACTGAGATTGTAACTGCATGCTGTTTTCACGTGTTGGATCTGAAGAAACCACAGTAACTAAAACTAACCGATTGAGGCAGCGGCAGACAAGCAACTCGTGTTCTCCCAACTGAATGTAATCAACATAATTCCTCTTTATCCAACAAGAGTATAAAAGAGCTCTGAGCCTGGTTTCAGACTCTGAGCTCTGCAGTCCAGTTCTCAATGATTTAGTGATTCCGACAGGTTGGATTGGTTTTCATGAACATACGTCACAATAGTTTAAAAAGATCATACCTAAGCTAACCTAGTTCTCTATGCAGCTCATAAATCAGCTCACACAAACAACAACAAACAATGATTAATGTCACATCTGAATGTTCCTTCAAGTGTGAGTGAACACGAGGTCAGTGCTCCATAGACTGTCGCGTCTACCGAGAATAAAATAAAGTCTTCAACACATTTCTACCGTTTCTAATACTAAACGCCTTTTTTCTAAATATCCCATTCTACCTTCAAATGGGGACAATTGACAGGTTGGCTGATTTCACTGCCCTTTTCCAGCTATCCACTCCAGCACCACAACATGTAATCAATAGTTGAAGTCTATTCCCAGATGAAAAAAAGGACAGAAATGTTAATGAGACTCTCTGTCGGCCCCCTTCCCCACTCTTCCCAGTATTGATCCTGTGATTTCTAAAAACGTGTGATCTTTACTTTAAATTCACTCCTACAGGAAACATTGACTGAACTTGAGTGTTGTTCAGAGGCTAATTACTTAAACTCTCCTTCACTCTACCCTTGACCCACGGATCAGGACTGCAAAGCACACAGACGCTCCAGTGAAGCGACAGATTACAGCGTCTGAAACAAGGATCAAACGAGATAACAGTATTGATCCGAAGATGGAGAAAAGTGTTATTAAAGTCCAGCGCAGAGGATAGAGAGCCTCGTTCAGACTATTCTAAACAAGAAGATATAAAACAAGGCACTCCGTGCTCCTCCAGATGGAAGTTAGGATTCAGTACAGAAGAAAGCCTGTTAACGAGACGCTCAGCAGCAACACAGTTATATTAGCAGGAGTGCGTTCGTACAGACATTCTTATTGCAGACGTGCAGACATTAATGTAATCTTACAACAACAGGATTAAAGTCACAGAGTCTCTTTGGAAGTCTGTTTGGTCCAGGGATCGTTGACAAATGGCTTTTCATCTGCAGGGTTGTGCACGCTTACAATTCACAGCTTGGTTTGTGTTGTGATTGTCTGTGTCTACCCTTTGAATGTGTCCATTATGGCATTTCAAATGAACCTGCTGTTTCTCCGGTCAAAAAACAACTGATCCAATCACTGTCACAGGAGAAACTAACTTTCCAATGTCCAGTAGAAGTCTATGAGAAAATTAGTTTCTTTTCCTGACGAGTTCATGGTCTTAGTTTCTGATTTGATTTGAAAGTACATTTTGGTAAAAGCTTGATTTTTACCAGTCGATATTTGCATCCAAATTAATACCACAGGGCGGCACGGTGGTGCAGTGGCTAGCCCTCACAGCTAGAATGGTCCTGTTTGAATCCTGGTTCAGACGTAGTGGGCCTTTCTGTGTGGAGTCTGCATGTTCTCCCCGTGCATGGGCGGGTTCTCTCCGGCTACTCCGGCTTCCTCCCACAGTCCAAAGACATGCTTGTTAGGTTCGGTGACTGACAGTGTGAAAGGTCATCTGTCTCTGTGTGTCAGCCCTGTGATTGACTGCCGATTAGTCCAGGGTGTACCCTGCCTCTCGCCCAATGACAGCCCCCAGCGACCCTGAACAGGATAAGCGGTAAAAGACAATGGATGGATGGTTTTATACCACAGTTAACTGTCAACTGCTAACGAACCTAGCACGACCATTAGCTCGCCACTTGCTCCAGTTCAGCTCCACGCTCTCACATGATATGATTAACTCTAATGAATATGAGGAGGAAACGTTGGTTTCTAGTGATGCTTGAGGGAAGATGGAATTCCCCTCCCCCATGGGCATCAGTAAGAGGAAATAAAATGTCAGACTGAAGTAGACAAAGAGTGAGAGTCTGATTTCAGGCAGCTGATATAAAACAAAATCCCGACTGTATCCATGATAAACGTGGCCCTGATGAGTCCTCTCTTCATGTTTGCAGGAGGATGATTGACCTGAAGACCTGGGCTTCTCCCTGAAGGTTTGTGTGCTGCTGATGGGAAGCCATCACCACAAGCCGATTTATTGGCTTTTAACCTACAAATTGCCTCCTCTGTTTTCTCAGCAGTAATTGAGATGGGAGGATTTCACTCGGTCTGTTGCCGGCTCATGGCAGCTCTAATGAACTCACATGTGTCATTTCACCCACAGCGCTGGGTGAATATATGACTGACTCTAATGTTTCACAAAATGCTCCTCCCAGTCTGACTGAGGGTTACTCACATCAGGAACATGTTTGAGTTTTGTTTGTCAGATGCTTTCCTGCCTTGAAGCCTGAATCATTTCAGGTTTGTTGACAGTATTTGGTTTGTTTGCCGTTTAACCTTCAGAGTCGCACTCTTGATGACTTTTCTTTGCAAAGGTGCAAGGCTGTTCTTATTCCCAGGTCCTTAATTACCAAAATACATTTGGCATCTGAAGTAATATCACAAGGTATGATTAGCCATCTGAATGAGACACATATGGCTTTTAGCAAACTCCAATTTACAGCCTAAACCATTTCCAAGACAGGCTTTCAGGCAGAGAGGGACAGAAAATGTTCAGAATTTAAGTGGTGCAATGTTTTATGTATTGGGTTATGTTAAGGTAGGCCCTGAAAACAAGTATAATATTGTAATTATTTCAATTCTGGAGAAAAAACAGTTGAGTTGTGAATATTGGAAACCAGGACGTTTAGAGATATTTTTTCAGGACGGTCAGCTTGAAACCAGGACAATCCTTGCTCAGCTGGAACGTCTGGTCACCATGTGCAAGCTACTAACTAAACAAGCTAACAATGTTGCTGTCAGTTTCCAAGCTAGCTTAGTGAGTTAACAGTTTATCTAAAAGATGCACATGTGCCATTGACTCTTGTTGGCTGATTGCAGATGAGGACTTAGCTTGGAGGAGTTTGTACTCGGGCAGAGAAAGGTTTAGTTGCCATCCAGGACAATGTGAGGATTTTCGAACGTGTTTTGCAATTGGCATGTCGTCTATAGTAGCAGCCTGTTTCTCCTAATGGAAATGTTTAAGGCTGCTGTATCGCGTTTGCCCTATTCTGCCACTGATGTCTTTAACACATCACGGAGTAAAAAGCTGCTGAGAATCTGTATGTACTCTGGAGTTGGGACTCAGCAGTAGTGCAGAGCAGCTGCAGGATAAATGAGACCTTCTTCCAGTGTACACAGATCTGAAGGAGGATTTGAATAATCCTTAGACGTCCAGCCCCGTGGGACTACCAGGCCTGCAGAGATCCTTGAAAGTTTGTGAATCTGGCCTTGAAGTGGTTTTATTTCAATGGATGCATGGCGTAGGAGCGTAACTACTGACAGGGTTCTCAAAGCACTTTTCAGCCTTTGATTCCCTTGATACATTTATTTCCGCGCCCTCCAGCTCAGGACTGTAAAGAGGAATCAGAGCTGTGGGAACAGTGGCACTGAGGCTGAGCTGGGCTTCAAACCACAGGCGTCAAGAATCAGGGATCTGTAGACAAGAGGTGAACGGAGTGTACCGTCATTTTCCCACCAGTGTCTTCATAATTTAATGTCACATTTCGCCAAAGTATTTATAATATAAGTAATAATGAGTAAAAAATAATAAGGAAGTAACAAGGTTCAAACTAGAACTGTCACGTGCATGCATTGGCGTTCTCTCCAACAGTCTTATATACTTCGTTCTGGGTTTCAATCACCAACCTGTTCTGCGGTTTAGGTGTGAGGACGTTTCTCTGGCCATGAAAGGTGCTGCTGTGTCTCAGTTGAATTGAATCATGGTAGATTTCAGGATCCAGGTTGGATTTAAAAGATAAACCTGTAAGCACATTGTGGAACCAGATTAAATTCTTAATGGCTTTAGGGAGGGGGGGGTTCAGTGTTAAGTGACTTAACTACATTATAGGTAACCAAAGAACACTTTACAGTCACAGGAAACACGAAAACAAAAAGGACAGAGATACATTAGCGACACCATTTGAGCGACAGCAGAGAAAAGGAGGATTGTGAGGCTGGAGAAAGAAAACCTGTTACGAGCTTTATAAACACCTGTTATCTTCACCTGCAGCTGTGAGCTGAATAGAAATTACATCCTGCCGCTGCGGGACATTAAGTATGGATACAGCAGAATATATCATGCACTACTCTGTGTGTGTGTGTGTGTGTGTGTGTGTGTGTGTGCGTGTGTGTTTACATGTATGCATACAGAGGCAGGTCTCTTCTTGAATAATGGGCTTCCTGAATAGAAAATGGTTTCTCCTCCTACAAGTGCTAAAAGATATAAATATATAATATTCATGACTTGTTGAATTATTCAGTCCGACACCTCATGGTGTTCTTCCTGACATTGTATGAAACCAACTCTCTGCTAAAGATGTTAAACACTGACAAATCGTCCTCATGTTGCACATAATGTTTCGTTTCTCACACAGCTGCAGGAATGATCTTAAATCGGCTATAAAATGTGAAAGCTGTTAGTTCTTTATGCCGTCAGGTGGTTCTGTAAAATCTGTCTGCTCAGCGTTACTTCAAGTTGAATACCTGTACGTTTAAACCTGAGCCCTTATAAAGGCTGCTTTCACACCTAGAGTCCGTTTGTGTGATCCCAATCAAACACCAAATTGTTCCAAAGTTACATTTTGACTCGCATTTGGTTTGTGTTCACGCGGCAGCTTTTACCAGCGGACCAAAACTGCTCTCTGATTGGTCAGAATTTCCACGTGGGAAAACTCCCTGAAGTAAATAAAGAGAGAGAGCACACTGATCGATCACACGGATCAAGGACTTTCATGTATTGATGTTTTTTACTTTTAACCAACAGATCGATCGGCTCCACTCTCCTTCAGTTTTTCACTGAACAGTTTGAACACCTCCGTGTTTGTTCAGCCCATATTTCTATCAGAGCCCTCACCTCGTCGCTCCCCCACATCTTGCTGTCTCTGAAAGTGTCGACATCCGTTAACAACCCACAATGCACCGTGTTGAGTCTGTTTGTGTTCTCACTTGAATCGAACCGGATCGTGGTTCATTTGGAAACGGGCCGAGTCCCGTCTTTTCTGGCGCACCATGGTCCGGTTATTTGGTCCACACCAGAGTTAGAACCATGATGATACTCTGGTGTTTCTGACAGAATTTGTCACCTGTTTAATCTTAAACACAGAGTTACAAACACAATGTAACATTACTGACACTTATCCTACATATTTAATCCCCCCTTGTCTCTCTTATTGAGTTTAATAAATGCAGGATAAATACTGTATTTGTAAAACGTGCAGCGCTTTCGTCTTGTGTTAACAGAGGCTTTCTTTATCTTGGCGAGGCAGGGCCTGTGGGGAACCCTTCACAGAACCAGCTTTCTTCAAACACAGCTGCCGGCTTTTATTTCGCTAATTATCAGAATGAAAGATGAAAAGAATAAAACCTCGTCTGATCAGAAGAGACGCGCTCAATGTGAAGGATGTCATTCTGTTTGATTGAGCTGATTACACAGTTTTCTAATGTGGTCAAAGGACGGAGATCTGAGAGTGTTAGCTCACATGGTTTCAGGTCAGCGTTTCTCCTTTAGCTGTGCATTTAAGACGTATCATGTGAAAGGTGGTGTTAGTGGATAACTAACATTTCATCCATGAAAAGAAAACAGTTCAAAGGTTCAAGATCCTCAAATGGAAAATAGAAAAGGGCAAATGTAAAAGCGTTAAAGACCAAAGCTCTTTTTAGTGCTTCCTCTTCAAAATCCAGAAACTTTCGATGTAGCTCTTTCAAAGCTGATTTCCTGCCACCAACGCCGTGCTACATCTTAATTATTCATCCTCATTATCCCACTTGCCTTTGTCCTGATTGGTTTATCTACTTCCTGCATCGACGGCTACAAGAGGATCATCACTCTTTCCAGCTGGTCGTGGTGTTAGGGGGAGTCAGAACATCAGTGCCATCGACAGTGTTCGGCTGATCTATGGCATAATCAATAGTTCAGCTCATTAAGGAGAAGAGGCGAGAAGATTTAGACTTTAAGGATGCAGAGAGAGGACGCTGATGTCCGTTAATCATGTGGCCTTTCACAGTGACAGTGAAGGCCGAACAGAGGAAGAGTCAGAAAGTCACATTGGAGTTAAACGTGTGTCAGAGACGAGGGGAGGAAGAGATGAAAGGACAGAGTCAGGGAGGACAGTGGAGGAAGATAATTAATAAATGTAACCATGTTTTTATCGTCTTCTCACAGTGTCTTCAATTTGATATTTCCTGGATTCAATTTCGGCATTTCGAGAGTAGCTCGTATTTCCGAGTGAAACAGGACGTGCAGGCGGGACATATCATTAGAGGGATTTGATTGGATCGTTGAGAAGTGGGCGTAGACAGATGTTCTCCACAGCGCAGTAGCTAGCTAACTGTCCGAGCGTTCTTGGTGCTCTGCGGCTAAATGTTGCAGATTGATTGGTTGAAGTTGGTTGGTCCTCGCTTACGTAAGCACACGGGATATTTAGTGTTACCGGAAGATGTGATCTAAAAGGATTAAAATGACATTTTTCATTTCACCTCAACTTTAAAATCGAAGCATCTGTGATCAAACAGCGAGGCATTAAACAATATTTGACAAAAATGTGCCAGTCAGAGCTGAGCTGCACAGTCTCAGTGGTGCAGATGATCTGAGATATGTGAGTGTTTAACTGTTTAATTAATATTAACAGAGGATGTTTGTTTTCTGGCGCTTTAGGCTCTTAAAGAACTTGAGTATCGGATGGAAATTGTCAACACAAAAAGTATTCAGACTAAGACGAAGAGGATTCAGAAAGCTTTATTTGTATGTTTACTGTTTGCACAGTTTAAACATTGAAAAAGACACACAGTTAATCACACTCAGAGGAAATCATTAAAACAGTTCAGAATAAAGAGATAAACCAGAACACTGAGGTGATGTACTGTACATACACAGCTCGATATATGATGGAACTGAGCTCATGTTGACGCAGCGGGGAGGATAATCACGTCTTTAATAAAGTGTGTGTGTGTGTGTGTGTGTGTGTTGGAAGGTTAGACTGAGAACATAATCAGCACACACACAAATACACGTTTATTGATCGTATGTGTTCAATGTGTGACACTAATTACTATTTCCACTCCATTGTACAGCTCAAACCAACATGACTCTCTTGTCTTGGTACCACTTTGTCTTATTCTTTGTACTTTCAGTATTCAGTCTGTTTGTGTCATGTTGACATCGATGTCAGCTCCAAGCAGCTGAGAAGCTGTACCATGCAGTCTTTAAACCTGTTTTTATGTTCAGCACTCTGAGTTGCATTTTATGACGTATCATAAAGATATAGTCCGGTCAGTATCCTAGTGGCTCTTGTTATACAACAACAACACTTTAGTCTGAAAAGTGTTATTACTCCCATATAAAGTACAATACACTGCAGAGCAAGGGTCAGGAGTAATGGTACATTGTGTATTTGTGTTCTTTGTGATGATAAGGAGTGTAGAAAGGCTCGAGAGCAAACACGCTCAATGAAAGCTCCGGCTTCAATGTCTGAAAAGGGAGGCTTTAGCAAGGCTAACATTAGCTAGCATTAAGCCTATTAAGCAAACTCTTTACTAAAATTATGTTAGCGAAAGTTGGAAAAGAGACGCTGATTTTAAAAAGAGTGTCTGTGGTTTAAAAGTGTTAAAGCAGGTCGCTAAGTTATTTTAGTTAAGTCTACGTTGAGATGTGGCTGTGGGGCAGATTTTGCTTTTCTAAGATGTTAGCAAAGAAAAAAAGTACATCAAACAAACAACGCAGAAACGTCAGGTAGCCACAATGCTTAACTGTTTCTCTGCAGACATTTCAGTTACGGCTGAAATTAAACAAGCTTACAGATAAACCTTGACCACAGTGTTATCTTCATTAACCTGTTTGGTGTTTTTAAAAGCACAAATCTACTGGAAGTTACTGCTGCTGTTAGCCCGACGTCACAGGGATCTGGCCGTCTTCGAGAGTCTTTAGGTAACTAAAGCAATATTGATATATTTATGATAATGTTAAACAATTTCAAACACTGGGTTATTGCAAGTTTGGTATAGTTAAACAATAAAGGTTTTTGTATTTTAATGGTGTTAAGATTCTTCTTCTGTGGCGTTCCACAGGGCTCAATCCTTGGCCCCATTTTGCTCCATTTGTATTTGTTCAGTAGTCTTCAGTGTTCCCACTCCACCTGCTTTGTCTACTGCACTTTTATCACTTACCGCAATACTTTCCTGAAGAACAATATTTGGATACGTTCCTGCAGCATGTTTTCCGTACAGAAGATGAACCTTTTAACGATTTCACTGATATGCTCCATCTCTTCTGCAGCTTTTGTAAAAGTGCATGTGGAGTTGTGTTGTTGGCGGAGTTCCTGTTACAGTCTGTGATGTTGTTGGATGAAGAACAGTCGGTGTTTGATGTAAGTTTGAAAGGACCTGAACATATTTTATTCCAGGTCTCCTCCACTCCTCATCCTCTTTTAATGTTCATTCTGTTTCATTTCTGCCTGTCAGTCTTTTTTGTTTACTCCGCAACTCTGTCTGTTTGGAATTTTTTTACTTGACTTAATTTCTCGGGAGGAATCGCACCAGGTCCTGATAAAAAAACATGATAAATAAGCTATAAAACTCTCCGAATACTTTTGATCTGCAAACATAAATGGGAACAGCAAGATGAAGTCAGCCTTTGTGCCTCCATCATTTAGCTTAATAATGAGAAAATGGCCTAAATTTGAGGAACTTTTACATCACTCATAATCGTGACCTGTGAAAGCTTCATAAGTGTCTGCAGAGATCCTCTCAGGCTGCTTCAACCATCACACACTTAATGCAGCCTTTATTTGTACACACTTGTGACTTGGTTGAGGTGATGGTTAGTATATCAATCTTATTCAGGGCCCTTTGTCAGGGTCTCTTAAGGTAGTGTCTTACTGTTGTCCTACAGAAGCACATGTAGGGCCTGTTGTCTTCCTGTCTAACACGTGGTTTACATTAGATGGTCTGTTTGCTTTGGTCTGGGTAAAAGAAAAGAAACAATATGAGACAGAATAATAACATTTTGATAACATTGCTTAAGGTCCAGTGATTTATTTTACATGCAGAAGTTTGAGTAGCGATGAGATAATATCTTAAACCCGCCTACCCAGCTGGAAGAGCGGCGTTCTGAGAACGTTAAGTGCGACGTTCTGGTAATGTTTTGAGCGGGAAGTTTTTTATTTGGTTCCCAGAATGTTCCTTTTAATAGTAGGAGAACGTTTTAATAGCAGGAGAATGTTGCAATCAGCATGTTCTACCTTTGTTTTTGTGTCACATCGAGCAAACGTTTTATAAAAGGCGTTCTGACGTCCCCGGCCTCAGTAACATCCTGAAAATATCTTGTTGACGTTAAATCGTTTTGTCTTTAACGTTACAAGAACTTTATTTGAACTGATAAACATCCTCAAAACGTTTGAATATTAGATTTAAACGTTTTCTTTCAAACGTAATTAGAACTTGTAGCTAATGTCAGCCGATGTTATGGGAACGCTCCCTGCTAGCTGAGTAGCCGGAGCCTGCAGTTGGATGCTCGGGTGGTGGTGGGGCTGAACGTAAGAGCGCAGTACTGGTGCAGGGCAGCGGTGGCAATGACAGAGCAGAGAGAGAGGCTTTAACCATTGACGCACTTAGCTTCTTATATTTGCATTGAAAAGGGGAATCATTCATTGAACCATTGATTCAAGTAGTCTTAAACTTTATATAAGGAAAAGATTTGATGTGGCCTGAGAGGCGAAACCCAGGGCCTAAAATGTTACGAGTTACTGGGAGATGATGAAGGAGGCCGCAGACTGTTTATAGAGAGGTCATTTTCCCTCTCCACGTCCGCCCTCTTCCTCTCTATTTATTCACATTTGTCTTTCTCCATTCTTTGATTCGTTTTGCCTCGTCCCCTCTTTATCTGTGTCTCTGCTCCTCGCTCATTATTGTTCAAAGACAGAGGAGAGAAATGAAAGTGTGATACGTCTGTTATCTCTGCGTGCAGAGCCGTTACTATTCCGAGGGATGTTTATTATTACAGAATCCAATCTTCCCTTCCTGAACTCTCCTCCTCGTCTTCATTTTCATCAGTAGGGCTTTTATTTTGGTAACAATGAGACACCGAAGCAGAAGCATTAAAATGATCGGTACCTGCTCTGATCAAACGGCCTCTGCGACGACAGCGAGTCACTCTGCGACGCGCTCTGTACACTCATGGAAATTAACTTCTTTTCTGGAGCTTCTTCTCCGTTGTAATCAGGTTTTTGTGGACATTTTGCTTCTCTTATTGTGACAAACAGAACTTTCTCCTGTTTTTATAATACGAGCCTCAGAGGTTAGCTTTGATTTGAATGATAACACGCTCTCGTGTGAGAAGGATTTGATGCGGCTTCAGGCTGTAAAACTGAAGCTGCGGAAAATGAGAACTTCTTCTCTTCAGGGTTCAGTAAATTATAAGAATATTGTTCTGTGTTATTGTAGTCGTTTCTACTGAGACTCGTTCGTTTCATCTCATTTGTGTTCTGCTCTCAAACCTGAGATTGCACATATTACACAAACATCATTTCCCATGAACCCTTTAACTTCTCTAATAGATGTTTTATGAACCGTCAGCGTTCCTGCGTTTCTGCACAGTAAAGATCATCAGATGCAGGTTTGGTTCTGATGCACCTGTTAATTAGACTAGGGCTCAAACCTGTGACATCTTTATTACACGCGCAAACGCACGCACACACACACACACGCACACACACTCCAACAGCTGGGAGAAATCATCCGTTCTGTGTGTTACACGACGGTTCAGCCTTTGTCAGCTCATTACAGGAACAGAGCGGCTTCTACTTATCCCGCTTTAGCTCCAATGGCCTCCTGTCTGCACACACACACACACACACACACACACACACACACACACACACACACACACACACACAGTACGTCTGTCTGTCTGAGTGCTACCATTAGTGGGGCAGCAGAGTGTTCACTGTGTCCTCAGCTGTGGCGACTCTTTAGCCGTCCAGAACTGAGCAGTGCTGAGTCATGGGACCATGCTGCACACACACACACACACACACACACACACACACACACACTGCGACTCTGCCCACGCTGCCTCACTCCATCGATTTTTCTATTAAAGAAGCATCCAGACTGCTAACGACGTCTGCCTCTGAACTGAAATAGAATAAACTTCAGATTAAATGACATAATGACGATGCGTACAAATTTAATGCAGATAGATAAGACGGACTTATCACACTAAATGCTTTGTATTATATAAATAGCAGATGGTTAATTTAATGTAATCAGGGAAAACAGAAGTTTTCAAACAAAGTTAAAGCTGCAGAGCGTGCTGATTCTCCGTGCACACATCCCAGTGTTCATTTGGGCTGTTTGAGATTTAGTCTGAAGACGAGAATGTTTATTTTCTTTTTTTAAACTTATTCAATTATCTTCACACACGTTCAATCTGCTGTTAAGCTCCGCCCCTTCTTTAATGATGTCCTGACGACGTTCTGCACTAACGCAGATCATCAGCTGAGGTTACATGTGGAAACTTCTGGAACGTAACGTTACGCATGTAACACCACAGGACGCAGCCGTGCAGTTACAGGAGCACATGCTACACATTCCTCTCCTGCAGTGTACTGTTATAGCGTTTATACTCATCATCGCTTCTCAGCCGATGATCGCTCCTTTTTGTGCACGAGACAACACGTTCTTTTTTCTGTGAGCGCGCTCAGAGCCTGAAGCAGGAAGCCGGAGCTAACAGAGGAAGTTCAGAACCACCTTCGTGATACCTGTTGGTTTTGCGTACGTTGTTGTCAAGCTGTCTCTTTGGGACATCCTCACCTGTATGTCTGGGTCTGATTCAGGGGGATCTGCAGGCGCCCTTCAACCAGTTCAAACAGTTACAGGACGCATTGCTTTTGACAGATTAGACACACATTGTCTGACAGCCGCCACTCACATTTTAGCCTTGTCTTGTTAACGAACACAAAACATACAATCTATTTTATGTCGTCATCGTCTCGTCTTCGTCATGGACGGACATTTATCGTCATAATTTTCATTAGGGAAATAAACACTGCCCCACTGATAGCACTGTGATGTGCACACGCAGTGAGAAATGTTCATTTAATGGCCCTTTACTTTTCATTTGGTTTTTACACAATTTATTTGGCATCTGGTCACAGAAATGGACTGAAGTGTTTGTCCCAGTCGCTCACAGAGGATGTGTTACACAGAATAAAATGCTGCCAAAGCTGCTGCGTTGTTTCAGCCTGCAGCACTCACGGCCTGCAGACGCCTGGAGCGTTTGGTTGATGCACAAAACTACATGAACAAGACGAGAACAAACGCAAAATATGCTTTAAAAACAAACATATTTGTACATGTAGAGAGAACTCCGATCCAGCAGCCGCCATGTTTCAAATCACTCCTCACTTTGCTGGGACCAAAGAGGCTAACGTGTGTGTGCGTGTGTTTGACTGGAAGAAGCAGGAAATTGCTTTGCTGTGATGAAAAGGGCTCGTGAGTGTCTGTGTGCATATTTAAATGCATGTGAGTGTGTGAGTGCGGCTCCGTCCAAAGCTTCCCGCCTTAAAGGAAGAAGTCATTCGACACATTATGAGGTCACACACTTTGAAGTGACGACGCGCACACAAACACACACAGGGGGAGCTGTGACATTAAGACAGTGAGGAAAAATGCCTTCACACTCATGAATGCTAACTGCTCTTAATCCAGACCCTCCAGAAACCAGCTGCTGGGTCGACTGTGTGTGTGTGTGTGTGTGTGTGTGTGTGTGTGTGTGCCAACGCTCTGAAATTAAATGTATATTTCTGATTGAATTTCCCGCTCTGTTTATGCTCCAGAGATATATCAATGAAGGCTGACGCAGTTCACTAAATGGAACGTAGTGGTGGCAGAAAAATTAACATTTTAATGATATGTTTGGATTCTATTTGACGTTTTGTTTGATTTCTCTGCGTGTCTCTTTCACAGTTTCATGTTATATTATGATAAAGCAGAGTGGAGAAGACTGTTCTCACTTGGAAAGGCAGCGGTGAACTCTGACACGTGCACCACATCACAAGGCATTTACACGAACCTGTCTTTGTTGTGATTGGTGGAAGTGAATGAAAACTAACATAATGTTGTTTCCACTTAGAGTTTACTACTGAGTTGGTAGAAATGACTAACCATTACTCCTTCATCGATCGGAACACGTCCACATGAAGTTAGACTTAGGCGCGAGTCGACGGCAGACTAACCTAACCTCCAGACTACAATGATCTTAATTCCCATTGGTGGAGATGAAACTAATGATTCTGTTTGGTGTAAGTGACCACAGAGTCACATGACGTAGACTGTAATGGGCAGAGATACAACAGGAGTATATCTATAGGCTAACATGATCTCCATTCTAACTCGCTGAGATGATTTCAGGCTGAAATAATCCTGGTAGTTACTCAGCGGTAAAGGTAACTGGTGGAGACGACTACAAACGTAATCTTGGTAAAAATGATTGAAAGAACCATTTGATGTGATCTCTGGGCCGGGTCGTTCAAAAGGTTTAATCCACAGATGTGTTTTCCAAAGAAGAACTGGATTGGATCAACCTGATCCAGATACAGACCTCAAAATCCGGATCACCAGAGCTCCAAATGGGACTTCATACTCCATACTTTGTCCACGGGGGGGGCCAAAATCCAAACATAATAAAAGATCCTGACAGTTGCTTTTATCTGAATGTGTTATGTTTTAAATTGAAGATATTTGGAGAAATATTTTATGGACACATTCAGCGATTCTAGTGGAAAATATGAAGAATGTCTACAGTATAAACTACACAGTAAAACAGTGGTTCTGGTCTCGCCTCAGGACCCACCACCACCTTCTTACTGACAAATGGAGACCCACATTTCAGATTCTTTCAACCTCTTAAATTTATTGAAAGAAAAACGGTGCAGTTTGGACCTGAGAGGAACGTATCATCACAGTGTGTCAACGTCACAGAACACAATAATAGTCAAGCAAAAAGGTGGCAGTGCATGAGGGGAAGATATTCCCTCTAGTCCTCCGTCTGCCGGGGCCAGGATCATCCCGATGACCCCTTTAACAACATAGCTAACAACATTTGAGCATGGTGGTCCAATCAGGCTTCTGCTCCCTGAAGGGAGCTGAAGCTGCTTAGAGGACGGAGCAAAGCCGTCGCTCGTGTGACATCATAAGCACGCCCCGATGGAATCCTGCTGTACAATTATGTTGATTCTAATTAGCAGAGAATAATCTGCAGACTGACATAACATTGTTCCTGACTGCTCCATCAGACTACAGGCTCTTCAGTTAAATAAAACATCTCCCGTGCATCAGGAAGCATCCAGACCAGAGCGAAGTACCTGCAACGCAGAAACAGCTTCAGGCTCCTCATCTGAAGCAATATTTTGTCTCCCAGAAGAGACACAAAGGAGGTCTGAAGCTTCTCAGCAGGTGATGCAGCTCTTTAATCTACAGCCACATGAGGGGAGGCTGCGGCACGTCGGAGTGTGTTGGGTGTGGGTGGATGTGGAGAGCATCATACAGAGTCAGAGCATCAAAGAGGACCTGATCTCTGCTCCTCATGACAGCTTCCCTCACTCACATTGATACCTCCCATTTCTCGCACCAATAATCCTGTTACGCAATGAAGACGTTTGATTTCCTGTCCTCCTCTGCCCTTTTTTTTTTACCTCTCTTTTCTTTCTTGTCCTGCTCTGCTTGGTACTAAAGGAACAAAGGATCAAACGCCCATGGATGCAGGAATCTTACAAGTACGAAGTCTACAAGATTGTTGCATTAACGCCATGTTTATCTGTAACATAAAGCTGGTCTCAGTCTTAAAGGGACGTCCTCAGAGTATAAGGATATTTACAGTTTGTGATTTGAAACTGGTTCAGATGGATTGGACCTGGTTTTTGAGTTCCAGTTTCCCTCTCTGGGTCTGTATCTCATTCTATTTGAGGTTTTGCTTTGTACTGCTTGCTTTGAACCCATTTTGAGCTCATGTGTTTCTGCTCCACAGTGTATCTGAAGCTTTACAAATGTGCACGTTAGACTAAAACATCTCAGATCACGTTCATTATCACAAGAGGACCTAAATGACTCTGGACTCTTCAACCAATCAAAGCAATGACACAGTAAACATCTTTCTAATACATTTATGTTCTAAGGGCCCGATCAGACAGGACGCGTTTTAGCAGCTGGGGGCGGCTTTTTTGTCATTGTTTTCAATGAGAGGTTTTTTGCGCGCTGCTTTTGCTTTGCAGAGCGCCTCGCTTTTTTCCGCGCCATGCGCCTCGCCTTTTTGAGGAAATGCTCCGAGCGCCTCAATTTGAAAAAACTCCAACTCAAAGGAGAAAAGCGCCCGACGTCATGGGCGTTTTTTCTCATTGTCCAATTGGATGAAAGGAGAGGTGAGCCTTCTGTCAGTTTACAATGTAACGGTTAGGTTAATGACAGCTTATGATTGGGTGGTTGCCTTAACAACAGTAGGGGAAAAAAGCCGCCCCCAGCTGCTAAAACGCGCTCTGTCTGATCGGGTGTTTACTTTCACAAAAAGGCAGTGCACCGCCTTCTGTCTGATCGGGCGCTAAATCTCTTCTTGAACCAGGCCTGGTATTCATTTTGAAATGATTCCTTTTTAGAGTCAAACAGACTGGTGACAAAAACAAGATGGTGGCGGGCAAGGTTCCAAACCTGAGGCTTCTAAAGCACGCGTCACGAACCAAAGAGTCGATGTTACGATGACCAAAGTAATCCAGTTTATTTAACGGTGTTCTCCGGCCGCTGAAAGATTCAGTTTTAATCTGCTGCAGGGACGTGAGTCAAACATGACGTCCAAAAGAAAAACAGAAGATTTATATAGACCAGAAATAAAACACCTAAAAACACTTAATGAAAAAAATAGTATTGTCCTTTAATGTCTGTATACAACTGGCGTAGTAACTGTAGAAACCTTGAGTTAGGCCTTGAGATGCTTTGACGGCGTTAACCGGTCCTTGAACAGATGCCGTTTGTTCTTTTTCCTTTTCACTGAGCTCAAGGAGAGGCCTACGCAGGGTCATCGTCATAGTGACGTGAAGGCTGGAGCCCCAGAGACAATAAGGCCGTGAGGTAAATGTTCACTTTCATTTTAATTTGGTCCACACACACGCACACATAAGAGTAGATGAACACAGTTAACATGGGTGAGGCGCAGTAATGCATTTACATTTTCAATTATGTGTCTTAATGAATGAAGCTCTCATAACATCGAACCTCCTCCCTCACACACTTCAAGAAGAGCGAGACAATGTGAGTCCTCGATACAACGTCCTGCTGCCCACGATTGTCATGAACCGGGCACCAAAAGGAAGGACTCAACAGCAAACTCAAAACCAGTGGACAGATTTCAGAAAGGTTTAATGCCGGGCAAGGCTCGGTACGCAAAATAAGCAGTCAGAAACAAGCAGAGGTATCCAAAAAACGTAAAGGCAAAACAGGGTCCGAATCAGAGGTCAAAACACGAGAGCGACACAAGGGTACAAACGAACTGAGACAGGGGGTAAAATACATGAGGTAATGAGGGTGATGAGACACCGCTGGGGAGAGCACAATCAGGAGCAGGGGAGCACACGACGGGGGAGGGGCAGGACACAGACCTGAAACAGAGACAGGGGTGAGTGATTTCAAAATAAAACAGGAAGCACCAGACAAGACACATGAGGAAAAATAAAAGAAAACTTAACCTAACGGGCAGACATGACAACAATGCTCACTGGAGCATCACAGCAACGCCTTTTAAATATCTGCATCTTCAAAGAAGTCAGAAAGTATTAACATGTTGACTGTTTCCTCCCATCAGTCTTTGTCGAGGGAGTTAACGTCATGGTGATTGAGACGAAGGCCCATCGATGAAAGTATTCGTTGGTATTACAAGCAGGAGGCTGGGGACGATAAGGTGGTGGAAGCTTCACGCATCCAGCAGTGGTTGGTCCACCAGAGAGAGCAGGTGGAAGCGATGCACTGTTGCTTTGCTTTCCTCAGATTGTTGACTGCAGACAGGAAACTTGTGATGGAGGATGCTGTTGGGGCTCCTCTTAGAGGAACTGCACTTACAGGTGATGAGCACTGACGCAGGCCATAGGGCATGGATCGGGGAGCTTTAAGATCACTGCCTCCTGAGTGAACTGTAGATGTTTACTGACAGCAGTAACATCTCATGAGGCATCTGTCATGGGAGATGGACTGAGACAGCCCCGTATGAAGCACGGTTTTCCTCTGATGATGACGATCAGTGCATTGAAGTGCCTGTTCAAAGGAGCAGTAGTATAAGTGCACATGATGTACCCTGAAGTTCATGAGAGCTGCGGCTCCTTCAGTTCAAGCTGAGCTGGCAGTTCAGTTGTTTATTCAGTGTGTTCTGCTGGAACAGTAATACAAAGGATCAAGTGCCGTATTGAAAATGTGCAGCAAGGCCAAGGCAGTAGGTCTTCGGTGCACGCACTGTGTGTGGGCGTCTCCAAGCATACCTGCTGTATTGATTTGTGTATATGCAGAAGCACAAAGAGTGGACGGCTGGGTGAAGGAAACCTGTACAGACATAAATCTGAGCATGAATGCAGAATCTGGAGGCGCGCGACGAGATTACGGTATCAGGAGTGTTCAGGTTTCTTTTTGCAGAATATTTACACCTAGAAAATACTCCAGCTGGAAGATACACACATGCACGGCTGATAGCTCCTCCTGGAAACACAAGCATTTTTAACCCTGATGGGCTGCAGCGTTGCAGACTTTACAACACTGACGCTGAGGCCAAGGAGAAAGCTTGCTTCACGTTCTCTGTCCTCCACTGACACTGGCAGCTCTGACGCTTCCTGCAGGTTGGTTTCACACTCTGGGTGTTAACAGTGTGAACTCTTTCCAGGTGGGCGATGAGGTGCTACAGTTTTAAATCAGAGTAGTTGTGGCTAATCACAAGGAGGCAGAAGGCATTGGCTGAAACAGATATCTGTGTCTGGGTGCAAACAAGTCATAGATGGATTCGCCTAGACGCCGTCGTCTTTAAACTTCAGCTCCATTCATGTTTTTAGTTGTAAGTCAGACTGTGAGCACAGGCCAGCAGACAGAAGAGGGAAGTAAATCAATCTGTATCCAGATAGCTGCTGGCTACACGAGAAGCCTTCACATATTGGCAGTCGTCGGTTTAAAAGTTGTAAATAAAAAGCTACGGATTTTCTCTTTGAGTAAAATATGCACACATCTTTACATGCGACATACCTACCTATTAGTTGAGAATCTGAAGCAGGAAGCTCATTAGAGAATCTGCCACGGTACTTCTGATCTGACCTCCAGAAAGACGTCATCAAGTATCGAAGCCACTGCTGGCCGACTAATTGCTCCCTAATTAGGAGCCACAGTTTTTCGTTGTGAGGCACTGAGACTCATCGGCACATTTGTGGAGACTTCGTGGCTGGTGTGGACGCCTGTGGTGACCAGTGTCTACAGTTTGATTCTCTGAGGAGCACTTTGCCTGAGAGCCTCTCTGCTTATTGAATATGTATGTGAGGGAGGATTTTGCAAAACAGTGTGAGGGGACATAATTGAGTCTGACTTTGCATTTTGTGCAGCTCAACCAGAGAGCGAGGGCAGACCTTATGTTGAAATCGAACTCTGAGGAGCACAAACTAAGCAGATCAGGAAAATTGTAGCGTAAGCTGGATGGTAATATAATGTTTCTATTCTTGTGTATTATTTTACTAATTTATCTTTGTAAGATGCCTGAACCACCTCAGCTGGCTCCTCCTGATGTGAAGCAGCCGCAGCACTACTCCGAGCTCCCTCCGGATGTCTGAGCTCCTTATCCTATCTCTAAGGCTGAGCCCAGACACCCTGCAGAGGAAACTCATTTCAGCCACTTGTATTTTCTATTATTCCTTCAGCCACTCACCTGAGCTCATGGCGATAGGTTGGGGCTGGAACATGGATAGAGTGGAAAATGGAAAGCTTAACCTCTCTGGTCAGCTCCCTCTTCACCACGGCGGTACAGCACAACCTCTGCTGGAGGTCAGATTTTCATGAACATGTAAAAAGCAGAGACCTCCATCCCAGAGCGCCACGCGACCTCCGCAGACACTATTCCTCCTTTGTTTGATACTATATTCCTTTGTTGTTGTAGTGAGTGATCCGTGTTTTCGGCAATTTTCTTTTAGATTCATCAAGTTGGATTTTATGTCAGGATGCACAATATCATCAGCATGTTATCGGCATCAGCAGATATGTCACTTCTGTCGATATTTTCCACCGATAAAACAGCGCTTTAATTCTGCCTTAATGCTCGATGATTCTCTGAAAAAGCTTGACATAATGCCTCGACATTAACTCAGCGCGAGTGTGCGCGCACTGCCTGCACAAAGTTCTCAACAAGCTACAAATAAAGACTGAACAGTCACAGAAACTCGAGCCGATGAACAGAAGTTAAACAACTTTCACAGCTCTTAACGAGCTCACAGTTAGCTCACATTCTCCTCATTTTACCGACTGAACATCAAACACGCTGAAAATACTCTTGCGGCCAACAATGCTTACAGAGAGTAACATAAATATCAGAGCAAAACTAACTCACATATTCACGGACGCACACACGATAAAAAGAGTCCGTCGGCGATCACTGATGTCTCCGTAGTAGGTGCGGTAAACAAGTCCGGGCATGTCTCCCTAACTGCTGTGTTTCGGGGGAATGTTCCATTCAGGTGCGCTCAGAAACGTGAGTGATCAGACGCGTGACCTTTTGTACCACGCTACTCTGTCAAGCGTGAAGAAGGGTGCAAGATGTCTGCGGTGTGGCAGCTTTTGTCCACTACAATAAGAGCAGGCATGATATCAACTCCACTACAGAGAGACGAGATGTTCTCTGCAGTTAGGTGGAAAAAACATGTGACCAATACATCTATATCAACATCGGCAAAAAGGGTTGGAAAAAATCCAATATCCTGCATCCCTAGTTTTATATTGTCACATTGTCCGACTGTCTGTCAGTCAGGCATAGATGAGTTATGGAACTCTAGGAAGGAAACAAGACTGTCTGCTCTGAGGCTACAACTGTGCAGGATGCATGTGCAACAGCTTTTAACATGTCGCACCTTAACGTTGACTTCTTTAAAGCTCCTGTGAGGAATTCTTCCGTGGTTATGAAACCGACTGAAATTAATTCTGATGACTCTGTCTGACCAACAAAAGCAAAGCAGAGCTTCAGCGACAACATTGATTATTTTTATTTAACCAGGCAATTTTGGCACCTAAACCTACAGAGCCATCGGGAGGCGTATACATGTACAGACGGTTGGGTCGTAGGAACGAAGGATCTATTTTGTCGTATGGGTCATGTTGGAGGATTTGATGGTTTCACAATCTACTAAAACTGACTAGAAAAGCAGCCATAAACTAGAAAGTGCTCTGTTGTTTTATTAACGCAGCTAATATATTTTAGCCACACAGTCAGAGACTACATATAACATATTGATCTGTATGAGCAAAAATATCTAGAGGGACACAATAAGCAGACCGTCAGATGAATGCATACATATATTAAGACTTTATCTCTCCATCCATCCTCCGCCCATTCAGCCTGCCCTCCAACCTTATGTAATTCTATGAACTGAATAAATCCAATTTTCTCTCTATAATTAAAGTTTTCTTGGTGTAACTCTCTTTATTCAGTCATCTCCTTTTCTCGTCTGTCCTACATGGTTATCACTTCTCTGTGGATCCTTCTCTTCATCATTTTAACTCGTCACTCTGTTCTCTGACCATCCCTACCTCCCACCTCGCTATTACCGTCCCATTTGCAGTTATCTTATTACTCCATTCCGATCTCTGTTAACGACAGACTAAAAAAAGTGCAGAAGCAGAGGCTGGAGGCAGAGAGCGGGGCAAAGTGGAGCTGCAGGGGTCCAGCGCAGAGAGAGCCAGGGGATGGAGCAGGAGACGAGGGAAGCAGGAGGTCTGGAGACGGAGTCGGGCTGAAGGAAAGTTAGTCACGGAGTTCACAGAACAGTTAAATCTCAAAAGGCTTGAAGGTGACTAACTGCATGAACAGAGTACGATCTGGATTGGATCTTTATAGTAGGGCTGATTGTAATCCTCGGCAGCTGACAGCCTGGCTCCGGCACACCTGTCTCGGAGGTATGAGTGGAGGCCCTTACAATCTCTTCGTCTCCATTAAGATCTCCATACTTTTCATCTTCGTGTGTTCGTCATCTTCACTTTCTGTTTCTCCACTTTTCTTTTCTTTTTTCTGCAATAAACTTTTTTACCCTCCTCCTCATGTTGCCTCCTCATCTCTCTCTTTCTCTCGAGGAAAGATCATGTCTATTTCAGAGCTCATTTCAATTCCTGGATCTCTCACCAGTTGTGTGTGCGTCCCTGGAACTCTGCAGCTCCTTATGCGTGTGATACCCACACCAAGCAAGAGAAGCCCTATCACCCCCATCTTGGAAATGTGCCTCCATTTAAGTGGATTTTGAATAAATGAGATGGAATAAATACCCTTTAAAATAAACAAGGATTTGTGTTGGCAGAGATGTTTGAGCTTCCATAACATTAGGTACAGTTATGTAAATCAATGCAGTCCCTGATGGAGAGAATGAAGACGTGAGCGATTCAATGCAAGATGTTTTCATAAACGCCTTTTCATTTCGCTGTGTCTGCACAGGTTCCCACAGGACAGGTAATCAAATTCATTCAACTCCAGAAATGGACGATCGCCCAGAATTTGCACAGCCATATACGACTTCTGGGTCTCACTGCCTCGTTTCACAGCCTTTCCCAATTAACTCCGTCCTGCTACGCTTCATTAAGATGTTAAAAGTCACAATAATGTAAATGGCTCTTGCTAGTAAACTCTGAAATCTCCTCTCTTACCACAGCACTACTTAAACCCTCTGCGGAGAAGGCGCATGTTGAATGGCCTTTCAACTTGTGAACCCTATTAGAGAGGAAGGGGTCTCATGAGGCGCCCACTCGAGCAGGACAAACTGCATGCCCTGACCCTCGTGACACTGGGAAAAACAAACTTCTGGATCAGCCAACTCTATGGAACTGTTCTGAACCTCATCTGAGCTCATCGTGTATTCTGGATCTAATCTAGTCTCAGTGCGATCGATATCTGTCTTCTGGAATTCATCTGGACCGTAAAGGTCAGTTCAGCCTAAAGATTCACAATGAGTTGGAACTACTCGTCCTCTGTTGGTCTGCAATGGTCAAAAAACGTACACCAATGGGACAGGGCAATATTGGGAATAGTTACCATAGCAATGATTCTCTGTACTTCTGTTTTGACTGCTGGATTTCCAGGCTTTTTATGTAGGCGTTATCTTACAGCAGCTTAAGATATGAATCAAGATAGAAATATTGAATATGCAAAGTGCATTTCCCCAAGAATTTAGAGCTGTCCTTCGGTGCGTCAGCGGCATACTGGTGTTGTAATGGAAGGGGAATATATTGCTCAAATGTTTGCTTAAGACAGAAGCTTAGAGGAGCTGGTGTCACCTTAATGCACGGACTAGAGACAATGCCCTGTGCGTCTGCATTTGGCGCAGAAGGGAACCTTGAGACCCTGTGACAAAGTGTCGGTATATGACGATGTGGGTTGAGACGGTGTTTGCATCCCACCAGGGGAATTGCTAAAAGGTATCTGTGCTTCTCTGCGATAGTTGAGCCACAGCCCATAGACAATTAGAAAAGATCACTGGAAGAGAAAGAGACAGTAGCAGAACAAGAGGCCTGATGAGTCTCGGACCGGTTTTGAGGCGTGTGTGAGCGAGTGAACTGCAGAAATTAGCTTTTAAGATCCTCTTTAACGGGTTTAGGGGGGCTGAAGCCAATCCCAGTTATCACTGGACGAGACATGGAGTAAACCCTGGACAGAATGCCAGTTGACCAAAGGGTTAACACATAGAGGAAGACAAGCTTTGCGCATAATCACAGCTATGGGCAATTTACAGTGGCCCATGAACCTGAGCTACATATCGGACTGAAAACCCACGCAGCCCCGGAGAACATGCGAACTCTGCAGGAGGAGGCCCCTGCAGTCAGTAGGGTTAAAACCAGAACCTACTCGCTCAACAATCTACCATCTTCCAGGCAACAAGCAAATATACTGTATACACACGTCTATATATTCTTACATAATGTTGCTTTTAGAGCCTGCAGTAACAGGCGTGCACGACTGTTAGTGTAGTTCTAAGTGCACTTAGTGCTTCTGGGTAGATGCTGTAGTGAATACTGTAATTAATAACACTTTGACACAAATGTTGAGATTCTACACTGTTGGACATTACAGCACTTCAGTCCAGTTCCACCAGTGTGCGGTCATGGTGCTCAGCTGTAAGTGCCGAATGGGATTATGTGCCTGCGGATAATTGGTCAATCATTGACGTGACAGACAGCAGCTGTGATGTTTTTCATCCACTCATGACTCCTTCCCTTCCTTTCTCTTAACTCAGTCCATCCTATTCTGTCCTACTGTTCGGATATTTTGTCTTCATCTTTCACATTTCCACCTGATACTTTCCCTCCTCTCCTTCCTGTATCTTCCTCTTCTCGTTTGCCACTTTAATTAACCCCACATTTTATCACTCCATCTCCCTTTACCTACTCCCACTCATTTCTTCTTCCACTCTGACATTTCCATCGTGTTGTTCTCTCCTCACACTCCTCCTCCTCCATCTTCTCTTGCTATCTCTCTTGTTACACTTCACATACTATTTCTCCTTGTTTACAAATCTATTTATCCATCTATCTCTTTCTACCTGCAGCAACTCATCCGTCACACTTAAGCCGCTTTCCCACTGGTAAAAAAAAACATGAACACTCGCCTTTTTTTACTTAATGGGAACGGTTACAATCTGCATTCAGACCCAGGTCTGAATTTAATTATCACCTCAGCTCCGATCGGCATTGATGGGAACACAATACCCGTGTCGACACGTTAATCTCCGCCCCCTTTCTGGCGTGATGCTATGCTCAGTCGGTAACTTCTGCGACTCCTCGTCATCTCAGCTACAAACTCCGCCCGTCTCCGTCCGAGCAGCGCTCCAACATCGTTCCAAATTTGTCGGCGCTGAGTTTGATAAACAGACTGAATGAGTAATAGAGACAATAAAGACCTAACCACAGTAACATCCTCACTGGTTACTAACCCTGTCTCCTGCATCAACACGTTGAAAGAGGTATTAGCTTGAATGTAATGTCAGTTCCAACAGAACTGCCTTGTCTCATGGTTCATTAGCGGTTATGTCACAGGTCACCTATCAGGTGCCATCATGGAAGTCCAGAGGAGAATTATCTGCACGTGAACATACAGCTGGGAGAGCTGAAGCAGCCCTATGAGTCTGTATCCCTCATCAGTAACTCTCTGATGGGATCAATTAGCTTCTACATGCAGTTTAATGTGTCACAGTGAACCAAAAACAAAAAGCAAAACTGCAGTTAACATCGTTCAGAGTTCACAGATTCACGGAGCCGGTTTATCGTAACATTCACAATTTGTTTGAACGTCGCCCGTTGGTTCGTGGAGTGCTGTTTTGAAGACTTGAGCATTTGGTTGTTGCTTTGTTGCTTCTTTTTGCTGTGACCATATTTGGGCAGGAGAGTGCAGCTGGAGAGGAGTGAGCAGCTAGCAAACACTACACTATCAAAGTCTCTCATTACTAGGCTAATTAAACAGTAAACAACAGTGTTTCGGACAGAGTTAGAGTCTATTTGTGGCAGTAGCTGAGTTGTTTATGTACTAGACTAACCAAGGAACACAGCAAACATGCTGTTAGCTTGTCGCTTGCACACATCTCAGGCTGGAGTGTGGAGGGTGTGTGAACAAAACAATCAAGGTTAACTGTTGGTCCGTCGCCTTCTCTTTGGGGAAAAGCCAACAACAGTCCTGACTCTGATGCACGGGTGGCAACAAATACATCAGTGTATGACAAACTGAACGAGCTAACAAGCAGGTATGGTGAGCAAACATGTAAATAAAATGATGAGTGTAAAAACAGTGTGTGAGACGTTTTGGACGGTCTGTTCGTCCAATAAAGCGCACACACAGATTATCTGTCTGATATTTACATGAACAAATCTCCAAAAGTCTCCAACAGCACAAACACGGCCCAGAGGTTACGTTCAGTGACTGAGTTAGCTGAGGGGACACCTAGCAGACAGCTAGCAGCTCCCAGCTGTCACTCAAAGAGGCCACGCCCCTTTAATTTAAGCCTTAATATAATGTAAACAGGTGAGCTGTATAAAGATTCTCCCCGTACAGTTGTCATGAAGAGAGAAATGAGCTATAGAGACCCAAACTGTTTTTTGTACCAGGCTGTAAACATGTTTATTTCTGCTGTAAAGTTTAACATGGGGCTCTATGGGGACTGACTCACTGCTGGAGACAGCCTCAAGTGGACACCAGAGGAACTGCAGCTTTTGTCATTGATCATGTTGGCGCTCTTTCTCTCCTCTAACCTCTTAAACTCCTGTCATCCCTGCATTGGTTACTCTCTAACAAAGGCACAAAGACCCCACTGCATGCGTACAGGGCGGACACTGAACATGGAACATGACGAAACATTGTGCTTCTGGTTTTAGCTCTGAGCGTGCTCATTAGAGCGTGTTTGCTCCCTGAGGGGACGTTACATCACGTTAACACCCTCAGTCCTGTTGTTCTCACCTCTTCTATTATTGTCCGTCTAATCTCTCATTCCACCATTCCTTCTTCTTCTACAACCGCTGCTTCTCCAGTCCTCCTCCTTCCAATCATTGTCATCTTCTATTATACAGACAGAGGCAGAGAATAGGGAGGGAGGAGATGAAAAGAAACATGGAATACAAACGGTGAGATGGAGCGAGCTGGAATCACAATGAGAAAGAAAGAGTTAAACTGAGGAACAGAAACACAGTGACATTTTTCATGGTAGAGTATGGGGCCTATAGGGGATGTTAATCCACAGAGCAGAGCTGAGGAAGAAGGCTACTTGGAGGCTGCCACAACACATCACTGAGCCTCTGTGTGTGTGTTAGTGTGAGAGGCTGATGAAACCGAAGCAGTGACAGTTGTATTTGGTATTTCTGAAGGAAGACATCTACTGAAGCAAACAGGCAGACCAAATGCCAACACACGCACACACACACATTCACAGAATTTTCCGTGCCGTTGCGGAGTAGTCAGGAGGGTTCAGAGAGGAAGACATGGAGCAGAATGAGCAAACAATCCTCGGCTATCAGGGAACAAATTCATGTCTATTTTTATTTTCCTTCTCTGTTGGCAGAAAGCAGTCGATATCTTGGAGTCAGCAGGGAACGTGATGTCTAAACATGATCCGCAGCTGCTCCAATATCCCTCCTGTATGCATCTTCCCTGCCTTCACTTTGTCCTACATTTCAGTGTTACTGGCATTTGACAGCTTTACATGCTGATGTTGGCTCATCAAACCCCTCACACGAAGGAGATTGTGATGCAAGTTCTGGCAATGAAACCATCAGCTGACCAGGGGAAGCTGCTGTAAGTCAAAGCTATGTAGCTTCAGTAACATGAGATTAATATGGAAGACAAAGGGAGATTCTTCATGGGAGATCAAGGGAGGAACAATAGAATTTACAAGCCCTGTTTTTGGCAGACGGTATCTTTTTTTTTATGTAAAGATGATTTTTTTGGCCTTTATTGAGAGGACCGTGATAGTGTTGGAAACAGAGAGAGTGAGGACGACACATGGCAAAGGGCCTAGCTGAACCAGGGGCTGCTGCATCGAGGACTAGAGCCTCTGTATAAGGCCGCCGGTTTAACCGCTGAGCTAAACCAGCGCCGGCAGACGGTATCTTTCTGACCTTGAAATTTTCCTTTGATATTTCGGTGTTCAAGTGTTGCCCATTCTTACTCCCAATCCCAGCTGCAGGACCGCACAACACGACCTAATACGGACTGCAGATTCTCTAGCTTTTTGTTTTACAGGTAAGTTTCAGGGTTTTGGTGCCAGTAAAGAAGAGCACGCAAGTCAACTAGGGGTGGTGCTGGTAGTTGATTGATGGGTCAATGTTGACTTCTTTTAACTACAATATGTGCTGTACATTTAGTCCAGTGTTTATACTAATCAAAACGAGAGCCCAGCCCAAATCAGTCCATCCATTATCTATACCGCTTATCCTGTTCACGGTCGTGGGGAGGTTGGAGCCTATCCCAGCTGTCATTGGACGAGAGGCAGGGTTACACCTGGACTGGTCACCAGTCACCAATCTAGATAAATGGTAAATGGACTGTACTGTTTAAGCGTTTTCGACCACTCAAAGCGCCATCAAGAGGAATTTGGATGCCAGTGTCTTGCCCAAGGACACTTCCACATGTAGACTCCCAACCTTCAGATTGAGAGACGACGGACTCTACCACTGAGCCACAACCATCCCAAATCTAGAGTCTTTGATGAACCTAACGAGCATGCCTTTGGACTGTTGGAGGAAGCCAGAGTACCAGGAGGGAACCCACGCATGCACGGGGAGAACATGCAGACTCCACACAGAAAGGCCCACTACGTCGAAACCTAAACGATCCGCCGATTTTGATCATGTTGTCCAGCCTTTAGATGTGTTTGAATGAACAATGATTAATGTGGTTAAAGCACCGTTAGCACGACACCAGGCTGGACTGATTTGCCCACACACACCTCTGCTCACAGACTGCTCGGTTTTAATGCCGCTCTTCCGTTTATGTGGGAGACGTGGGATTACTGGAGCTCATTAATCTGCACATCACAGCCTCCTTCAGTAAGAAAGGAACCAGCAGGGAACAGCAGATTCATTGTTTATGTAAAAATGAGTCTGGAGCTGTGATGCATCGCTGCCATCATCTTTAGATACACAGATGGGGGTTTATTTTCTGTCACATTCAGGTAGCGGGGAACTCGTTGCTCATCTTCTCCTCTTTTTAGTGCTTTTCATTCTTGTTTCCATCTCCAACTTCTGTTTTGCTTCTTGCTTCCAAATGATTGTTTTTGCACTTCAGTTTCTTTCTTTGTCCTTCGCAACTCTTCCTCTGGCCATGTTTTCTCCTCTCATCTCTCTTTCTTCCAGCTCCCTTTGTCCTGATGAACCCTATTTCATTCATCATGTTGTAATACTTTCACAGAAATTCATTTGTATGGAGGAACTCAATTCATGTGATTGAATTATCCCTTTCATTTGTGCCAACTTATTCACACACCTGAACAAAAGGTAATTTCTTTCCATCATTCGTTTTGCTTCTTTTTCACAAATGACTTCGTGATTTCATAATCCAGCTTTTTTTTTCTTCCAAGGTCTCCAACAAGGACCGTTTTATTGATTTCAAGCTATTTGTTGTTGCCGTATGGACGGGATGTTTGTTGCTGTTTATAGCTTGCAACAAACACCCTGTCCATACGGCAACAACAGTCTTTGATGCATCTGTGTGAGACCCTACGTTGTCCTACAAACGAGCCAGTGAGTTAATTGGTTTTCATGGGGTCCAAATATCCTTAAAAATCTGTTTTCAGCCTGAAGCAGAGACTCAAACACAGACCCAAGTTGAGTCACGTGAGGGACCGGAAGACAGCCAGCTCCTGTGGCTCAGTCGGTCGGTCATCTTAGTCGTAAGGCTGGTGGTTCGATCCCGGACTGCTGGAGTCACATGTCAGAGTGTCCGTTGGGAAGACACTGAACCCCAAATTGTATGAATGTCCAAAGTTCCTGATTGGAGATTGGCACTTTGTCTTTGCCATCAGTGTATGATTGTGTGTTTTTTGTAACTTAAAGTTAGTTAAACCATTTACGAAATGTACCCGAATATACATACATAATATTCCTGCATACTGAACATTATTTTTACCCCAAAGCACAATTTTTCTCTTGAACAGGACCAGCTAGTATTTGTGCCTTAAGCTGACCAATCGGTGACCTTTTCCTAAAGTTAGAGAGGCTTTCTCCTTCTCCAGTGTGCACCTTACCTTTCATAGTTTCTGTATTGCCAAGACATTATTTTAACACATGACAGACCACAACCACGAAGTGCAATGTTAAAAGGTCCTGGTAATTGCATGTATTTCTGTGAGATCATTTTGTGCTACTTGCTACACTCTCAGATCAGTAAGGTCCCATTAATTGAGCGGCTGAGAATTAAGGGGTCAAAAAAATCTTTGAGGCTGATGAGGTCTGATGAATTTTAACACAATACTACGATAAACCTGGTGCAGACTTGGGTAAAATATTCCACCGCACTTTAAGGCCGTTTCCATGATGTTTTTAAATGAAGCTTTAGGAGCTGCTTTGCTGGGTTAGCTGTTTTGAAAGGCAGTGCCTGCATTGGATTTTATTGTTAAGTTTGGGGAATTGATACTCTACTGTGCACAGAGCAGCATGACCTTACCTTTGGTTCTTTAGGAATTGTCTGAAAGACGGGTTCATACGTGTATAGACTGATTTTGTCTCCATATTCCTCTGTGTTACTCCACACAGAGGTGAGGAAGTCCATCATGTTCCTTGGTGCAAGGCGGGACTCACTTGAGATTTTTGTAAAACAGACACACTCGCAAACCCCACAGCTAGAAAACATCATCATGGAGTACATTTAGATAACAGAGTCTCACTGTACACACAAACAAGGCAGAGACATACAGTACACACACACACACACAGCTTAGAGATACATGAATAAGGCTGAGTTTGATTGAGTTGAAAGGTCACGTGACAATGTGGTCACAAAATAAAGCTGCAGGGAAGGAATGTGGACAACAGCTGCAAGATAAGATTCAACAGTAATGACGTGTGTGAGGAAAGGGAGAAAACATACTGCAGCCTGACAGCATATTTAACATAACATATAGACATTTTAAATAAATGTAAGTTCAGGAAAATACACTTGTCATATTCAGCTATGATGCTGACGTAGAGAGAAATGGTTAAATGAGTCCAGCACAGAGAAGACACCAGCCTCACTTTATACTGCTGGTAACAAATCAAGGATAGGCATGTAACTACCTCATCTTTGTAAAACTCCGATACAACAGGTGAGAGGGTTAAACTTCAAACTGCAGACCTTGCAGTTTTGTGACCCTTCGCCCTTCATCTGCCGATGATTTAGCCTCAGAGGGCACCAGCCAATAGTTTGAGGCCACCTGTATAGCCAGGGACATGCCTTGCCATATTCATTGTTTATGTTAAGACTATCAACTAGAGGCAAGAAGCTTAAGTTTGAGTTAAGACGTCCATGGCACTTAGCATTAAAACTGCATCCTTCTAATGGCCAGCAGGGGGCAGCTCCACTGGTTGCAAATACACGTCCAATTGGATAGAAGTTCACCAGAGAAAAGACCTTCACTTTCCTAATGAGTCTCAGTTGCTTCTTTCAAGTCTTCTTCAATAAAGCAGTGTATGATTGATGGCATAGTGACATCTGAATGACAAATTTCTGCATTCATTCACAAATATTTGTTAGGTTTATTATTATTAGGTTCACCCTTGAGCCTACATGAGGTCAGCTGGTGCTTTGGAAAAATAGACGTGTGAGTTGAACTCAGCTTAAGTAAACGGCTAAATTCAAAAAGCATACATCAGAAAATAAACACATTAAGCCGTCTTATTGTCATAAAGCTAACTGTCCCTCGCTGATCCCCACATTTAACTCACTCAACGTCTGTGGCTTCCTCAGCAGGCGATCTGCTCACGGCCCACTCAGCTCAATTCATGTTTGGCCGTCAACTCTCTGACATTTCCAGTCACTAAGCAGATTATGGAGACATATCCATGTATTCACAGCCGTATTTAACCGGGCCAAGCAACTCCGAGAGCTTTTGTATTTACAGCAGAGGAGGAGGAGGTGGAGGAAGGTTCAGTTCACTGACAAGCACATTTTATATGCTTTCATTTGGAACTGAGAGGTGAAGACTACCAAGGCATTATGTACCTACTGATTGTCAATGAAATTGTTGTTGTGACTGAAGAGAAGATGTAAACGATGAACAGTTTTTGAGCTAACACAGTTCCCAGTAGGTTTAACATTTGGTCTAACAACATCAATGTTGGCTCAAAAGCTGAGGATCTAAGTAACAAATAAATAACTATCGTCCAGTTATTATAACTTCTTAATGAGTTAAATTGATGTACAGTGGATTCCTGAGACAATCTGACTGTTTTTTGTCTTTCTGCAGAAAAACGGACCAGTTGAAGTGACTCAGCCTGTCGCTCAGAGTTTTCCAGCAGCTGCAGTAAAGATTGATGATGGGGAAAAATCCAAAAGATCAAACTCTAAATGTCAAGCTGTGTAGTCTGTTCTGAGAAAGTCAGAAGTCGTTCTGGGTAAATGACAAAAATTACGACAGGAAGCAGAGGCAGACGAGGCCAATGGGGTTAACAGGGGAAAAGTTCAATTCATTTCTCTGACAACTCCCGGATCACTGAACATCACATAATGTTCATATCGATCATATACAGTTTATATACAGTTTATATATTTTGTTTATTATCTTAATTATTTGTCCACAAAACTGCACCGCGTTCACGTCAACCAGATCTGACTTTTTAAAGGCACATATTCACTAGTCCATGCTTATGTCAGTCTAAATGCTTAATACTGTGGATACATTTCCTCCAGGAGATCATTTCCCTCTCTAATCTCTGTGTCTCCAGGGTGGACTCACTGAGCACGCTCAGTCAGCACTGCTCTACTTTACACTCATACAGTACAGTTCCTATATTCTCTGTGTGTGCGTGTGTGTGTGTGTGTGTGTGGATACCAAGAGAAAAGATAGAGCTTGTGCCTTTGGGTCAAAGCCTGCATTAGTGTGTGTTTGAGAGATTATTTTATATTGTGTATATCCCTGTGTATGTGGTATTGTATATCTATATTTGTGAGAACTAGTTTGAGTTATAGGCCTTTAAAGGGAGGACCTGCAAAGTGAGAACATTTTTACAAAGTTAGGACATATTTACAAAGTCAGGACATTTTTACAAAGTCAGGACATATGTACAAAGTCAAGAATTTTTTACAAAATGAGGACCTATTTGCAAAGTCAGGACATATTTACAAAATAAGGACATATTTACAAAGTCAAGACATATTTACAAAATGTGGACATTTTTACAAAGTGAGGACATATTTACAAAATGAGGACCTTTTTTGCAAAGTCAGGATATTTTCACAAAGGGGGAAATTTTTACAAAGTGAGGACATTTTTACAAAATAAGGACCTTTTTGCAAAGTCAGGATATTTTTACAAAGTCATGACATTTTTACAAAGTCCTGACATTTTTACAAAGTGAACTTTTTTTTTTACAAAGTGAGGACATTTTTACAAAATAAGGACCTTTTTGCAAAGTCAGGACATTTTTACAAAGTGAGGACATTTTTAGAATGTGGGGACATTTTTACAAAGTGAAAGATATTTTACAAAGCCACAACATTTTTACAAAATTAGGACATTTTTACAGAGTCAGGACATTTTTACAAAATGGGAACATATATTTACAAAGTCATGACATTTTTACAAAGTGAACTTTTCTTTTTACAAAGTGACGACATTTTTACAAAATGAGGACCTTTTTGCAAAATGGGAACATTTTTGCAAAGTGAGGACATTTTTGTCATAAATATGACATTTCTACTCAGTGAATAAAGACATTTAAGAAAGTAAAGACATTATCTCAAAGCGAGGCATTTAAGATCATTTTGGTAAAGCAAGAACATGCCATTAAATGAAGCTATTAAGTATTCAGTTATGAGTACTGTAGACATTATTGACATTTAAGATAATTATGACAGTTTTGCATATTGAGGACAAAGAGAAAAAGTGAACACAAAGTGAGAATCTTAATAAGGAAACCGTGAATATTTTCATATATCTGTGGGGTCCTCTCATCTTCAGGAGGTTTTACAGGACTAATGGATCATACTGAGGACGGTCCTACAAGTAAACGTTCATATAAATGTACAATTAACCTGTTAATGAAAATTAATGTGATCATCTTTTTATATTATGAGATTTTATGTTAATTTGAAGACATTTCTTTTCTTGTGCGTAATGTGCTTTTAAAACATGTACAGTTCTTTATGTTGCATAATGATAATATGTAAAAGCATTTGTGTGTGATCTATGTTGATCTTGTTTTTCTACAGCAGGATTTTTTCCCTCTAAACTGGCTCTCCACAGAGAGCAGAGGGATTGTCTGTCCCTGCCAAACACCATTAAAGGCATTAAAGACCAGGACTGATTGTACATATCTCTGTGTGAGTGTGTGAGTGTGTGTATATGTGCGTCAGTAGGTGGGGGGGATGAGCGCTTGTGGCTGTATGTTTGCCTCCCTTATCTCTCCATTTCAGCGGCTAACAACATGTAGCTCTGATAAGAGGCAGATTGATGAGTGATAGATTGAAGGAGAGAGGTGACACATCTGGATACAAGGAGAGAAAACAGCGGTAATGGATGAGGTGCAGGAACACTTGCTTGGTTTCCATCATTGTGTGCACAATTTCCAATGTAGCCAATGGGAAAAAAATGGAAATAACAAAATTCTATTAAAACACCCTCAAATGGTCCTGAACCAATTTTCATGCTTGTTAGATTTGATAAGATTTCAATTGCGAAGAAAAGTCCTGAAAGAATAAGGAGAAGAGATCACACTAAGCCTGGTTTAATACGGCAATGATTCCTGAATAGTCTGAAATGCACCACGTGATGCCGTTATCTGCTGGGCTGTTTCTCACATGTGTAAAAGGTCACAGCCTGTCACGGCTGCATGGCCATTAGCTGCAGCATTAGACAATCTCATGGTGTTTTTCCTTCAGTTTCTCCCTTCAAAAACGGCCATTAAATGAAGAAAAACATGAACCTGTCACTCACTGAGGCACTTTGAAAGCTCATTTTGGACTTCAGATGAGAAATGGACCTCAAACGTGGAACTAAAAAGTGACAGGGTGCGCAAGAAGAAACAGTACTGAGAGATAAAGAGGGAAAAGGAAAGGATGCAAAGACGTAACAAAAGGAGGGCATAAAAACACAGCAGAAATATAGCATTCAATTGAAAGGCTGACAAGGTCTGTCCATATACTTTGAGCCTTGATAGTGATGTTTTATTATTTTAATTTTAGCTTCAAGACGCAGCATATTTCACCTCAACAAATAGAAATAGAGAAACTGCCTACAGCAGATCTATTTTGATTTGAGTAAGTAATACTGGAGCAGAGCAAGACAAAGAGAAGTCCAGTGAGAGGTTCCATCAAAATATATACACTATCAAATATTGATAAACATTTGACACACTGAGGAAAGAAGATAAAATGGTGGTTTAACAGGAGTTAGTTTCACTGCTCACTGCTGTTCACTCCCGGAGCTTGTCTGCCAGTTATTGTTTCTACTTTGCAAATTGCAATTCCCTTATCTCACCTTGTACGACCACCATCCACCCTGACCACCTCCGGGGAACCAGAGCGCTTTACAAAACACACTGAAGTGCTTCCTGGGCTGTCTAAACACAGCTGAACATAGAGCAGGCTACAAATGGTTTGGCAACACAGATTAGTAGTTGATTAGTGTAATTTCTCGGGTGGACGTTTTTTTAAATTGGTTCTTTTAGTCCGAAAAAATGTTTCTACAAAGACAGCAATTACTGACCTCATCTCACTTTAAGGCCTTTATTATCCATTTGATTTCTGGGCCCCCAGAATGGCCAGAACGAGCCTGCTGAACACTATTTAGCCCAGGACGTACGTTCTATTTCATGCATCATCTGCTTTTGGAACCTTCTGTTCTAAACAACATTTGCTGTTTGTTTATGGAGGACAGAACTATGAGCTTTGAGTTAACACACGTTCAACTTTGATAATTGGTCCCATAATAATAATAATGGTCGTACTTGGCGATAAACCCTGATTCTGATTCTGATAAATTAACATTACATAATCACATTAACATTATCACTGTAATTGGAAGACTTCCTGCTAGAATTGGATTTAAAGATTACGTCTTATCATGTAATTAATTGCATTAAATACATTTCACATAATTTTCGGGACACAAAGAGGACCGGGCCTGAGGATGTGTGCTGGCTGCTAATTGGTCCGCCACTTTGTTTTCAATTCTTAGATTAGCAAAATGCTAATCTTTTGCTGCTTTTAGCTGAAAACAACCGTGCAGATGCAGGCAGGGTCTCACGTGGACTCACTTCTTCACTGCTTGTTAAAAAACAAAAAAGTCTTTGACATCAAAGCACCAACAGCCCAGATTCGTTTACCTGCAGCACATTAGAGTTCATTAATTAGCTAGCAGGCTGACACAAGTGTCAGCAAGGAGGAGAAATTAGGCATGAAACTGGGAATAAGAGAGGAGGGATGAAGGAAGAAACATGAATTAATGAAGAGAGGGAGCATTAAAGAAATATAGTGAGCTGACAGTCGTGAAAAACAGAGAAGAATGAGGGACCAATACTGTGACAGACTCACGCTTCCTCTGCTCTGACCTGAGGGAATACAGACTCAGATTACTGTGACAAATATAGAACATTTCATGCAACACTGCGATGATAAATGTCAACTTACATGTTACAAAACACCTCATTTGAAAGTAGGCTGTAATGGTTATACTTAAGCATATATAATAAGCAAAAAGATTGTATTAAAAGTTGACTTTTTTCAAATTCAACAAAAAGCATAATTTATTCTGTGAATATTCACCCTGCTGTTGCAACATAATTGTAAACAGCTAACCAACCGCCAGCTGGTGCTAACTTGCTCTTTCTTGGTCCTTCAATGCATCTCTTTATTAGCATCTCCAGGTGTTACAATTATCATCAAATATAAACAACAATAAATCATTCTCAGTTATCTACATTAAATTTGACACATTTCCCTGCTCACAGTTTGGTTTGGTTAAAGTGTGAAGACATGTTGTTGTATATGCTAAAAGTTTATGGTACAAAAAGAGTCGCTCCACAGCGAGGTTGATTGATGAATGTTGCATGTATTTAAATGTACAATAGTTATAACTAACATGTAACAACTAAAAGAAAACATGTACATTTAGGAAATGTGATAAACCTGATCCCACATGAGAGGACAAGAAGAACTGGCCTGAGACACGGGAAGAGACACAGTGATGTCTTACCTTTCCATGAGCAAACCTACAACAAGAATAAAAATACTTTAATCACTACATTTTTCATCTTTCTCATTGGAGATCATTTCTGAAGATAATGTCGACATTTCTTTCAGTTGTGCCAACTGATTGTACACCCAGCATGCTGTTCTCCCTTATCGTCGTTATACACACTAAGATGTTTGTAGCCTGCAGCCTGTTCCGTCTCCGTTACTGCGTATCAACACAGACACACACATCTGTATTGTTAAACTTCCTCCTACAGAGCCATACTGTATTTTTAATGCACACTTCGTATACACAGTCACAGAGAGATAATCTGCTCGATGCAGATAAGTAAATGTGGGTCAGGAAACGTTCCAGAGGCGTGTTGCATTTCCTGCTGAGGCGGAGCAACCTCTTCAAACTGCGTTTATCTGCTCTGAGGGATCCAGAGACAGAAAAAGAAGCACACCTCACGCTCCTGTGGGCTTCAGACACCATCTAACAGAAGCGTTACGCTGTGTAAGCTCCACGTTGTGCCTCTTACACTCCCTGCTCCACAAAGCTATAGATTTTCCCTTGTTATGAATCCGGGCCTTGTCCCTCAGGGACTCGCTGATCAGCGAATCTAACAGGATAAGAACTTTTATCTCTCATGCTTTTTAAATCAAAACCTGAACTCTTCAACACAGTTACACAACAAACTGTTTCTTACTGCCTTAGATGGCTGCTCAATCAAACTGTTCATGGTTCTTGGAGTATTTTCAGTCCTGGTCAAACTTTTGGTCTGATTTCTCGCACTGATCCTCATCTGCATGATGAGTCCGAGCCCAGAAAGCTCAGAGAAACTCCTCCCACTCTCCACCTACACTCACAGCTCACACACAAACACAAGTTCAAGACCCTAGAGAAGTCGAAAGGCATTCTGGGTATCCTTGGAGGATAAGTGGTTGCACTGCAAAATGCATTTCATCATTAAAAATAACCTGTGGAATGCATTCGATTCAAGTGCGTCCACATCCAAAAGTTCTTGTTTTTTCCACTGACAGATTGAACATTACAGAGATAGACCTTTGTGTCACAGAGGAAGAGGATTTTTTTAACCACAAACACACGTTTCATCGCTCTCTCTTTAAAGCCACCAGCCTCCATTGACAAAAACTATAAATACAACCTGCAGAACACGAGATTTACTGGTCAACCTCTGCCTGGATCAGTCACTTTGTTCACGTTTTTCTGTGACTTGGTGTTATAAATGTTTTTTCCAGGTCCGACACAATAACACAAGCAATCTAACCAATCAAGAGAGCAGCAGACCAGCAGCTCCTTTTGTCCGTCAAGCTAGAATCCCTGTTTTTATCAATGGAGTCTGGTGTGTGTGCAGAGAGCGATGTAACGTCTGTTTGTGGTTAAAACATGTTGTCACACACTTGGAATAACAATCTGAGCCTGTCAGTGGAAACAACAAGAACTTTTAGTGGACGACCACTAAACTGCTGGAGCAATATCATCCTTTTATCCTTTAATATAGCGGATATATGCCTGAGTGTTGGTGGCTTTATTATCTGAAGTTTCATGGTTCTTGACACTGTTTGTATTCATTCTTAAATGACTGTGCTGCTGTGTTGTTTCTGTTTGCTGATAGTGTTTATGCGAACGTTCTCCGGTCTGTCCTGGGAAAGAGACGTCCTCTCAGTGAGACTGTCGGATCACATAAACAGTCTACATTTTACACAACAGTGTAGTGTCAGCGCTGTTGGTTTGTTTTTATACATATGAGTGCAGAGAGCGTCCCGCAGGCTCTGTTATCTTTAACTGAACAGCTCACTGAGTGTGGACTGTATGGAGAGGCTTTCCACATTATGAGCACATGCAGCAGCGGCTGATATCCAGGGCAACATGAATACGATACAAGATGAGTTCCTGACATGAAGGAGGTCAAGGGTCAGAGGTCACTGTGCTCTTTTCTGAAGATAAAACACTGTGCAGTGTGTAGTGGATGCTACAAATGTGTGTTCAACAGAAGGTTTGCTAAGCTAAGTAGTGTTTATAGCTGTAACTAACAGCGGGCCCATCTGTGGGGCTAAGCAACAAACTGGCTGCAGGTGTTTGAAGAACGTTTGTAAGAAAAAGGTGTGCAGTAAATGTTCCCTGAAGAGCAACTATCAGAACATCCACTGGTTCCAGCGCTATGAACCATGAAACCATGATAGCTTTGGCAGTCCTCTGACGTTTCATCCAGCACTATAATCAGCTCAATATATTTTGTCGAACACTTTGGTTACATACCTGCAGAACTGATGGTTCCCCATCAATCCCAGCTTCACTCGTACAAGGTATCAGAGATGGAAACCTGTCTGATGATTGATTTAGTAACCCAAAAGAAGTCAAACAAACCGCGGTTGGAAACATCCCCTCAGGGAGCCTCAGATTCAGTTGCCTTGCAGATAATAGCGGGATGAAGTAGATCATTCGTAGGACTTGTTGTTTAAACCATTTTGTTACAGAATAAAAATGTGCTTTCAGACTTCAGATGAATGTTTTTGTCACACGTCTGAGCTGACAGAGATGTGTAGCACTTAGAGCCTTTCACCAAACCAAACTCAGGGGAAGAAAACATCTCTAACTGTTGGCCATCACATAAAACACAAGCGTGTAGTACGGTTGAAATTCATGAATGGTTCTACTGATTTCTTCACTATATTGCAACTACAGTTCAAGTACAGTTTAAGCAGAGCATCAATTAGACTCAGCGAGAAACATGCCACACATTTAGAGCCTCATCTGTTGCCATGCCGACTGGTATGGTAACCGAGGAACAGGCTGTCGTTGGTTCCATAAAAGCCGCCGTACCCTGGAGGATGTTTGAGCTTTCAGTATTGATGGTGTAGATGAGCCAAGAGCGTTTGGCTGCTCCTTCTGTTCAACGAGGGAGAGACCGATGTTCCACATGCTTCCATCAAATATACAGGATGTTTGCGCTGGAGATATCCAATAGTTAAAAGGTCACACTAAACATGTGCTTTCCATCCTTCACTTGGAAGTCCTCGCAAGGACAAAAAGGGTTCCAAAAGAAAGAGGAAGAAGAGAGCGTCTTTACAGTGCTGCTGAGGTTAAAGGAGTGGCTGACGCACAGGCAGAACAGGGGATTACTGCTCCCCCATCCGTGAAACATTCATATGTGGAGTTCCTCCTGATATCTCACAAGGAAGAAGCAGACAAAAAGAATCGTGGTGAATAATGCGCCACGTTTATTCCTCTTTATTTCCTGTCATGTCTTGTTCCGTCAGTGTCAGAGCATGTTGGTGTTGTGGGCAACTTTTCCAGGTTTATCACAAACAAGCTGATGGCATCCTACCAACGTGTGTGCGTGTGTGTGTGTGTGTGTGTGTGTGTGTGTGAAGACACGTGTGGGGGCTTTCATTTCCATTTGAAAGCGTTGTTGTGTGTCCTACTTGTACATGTTGGCACACTTGCTTTTCTTATATAACAGCCTTTGTGGAGCTGAGAGAAAACAAGTTCCAATGGCCCTGAGCTTTGCACAAAACAAAGTCGTAATTATGTATCTGTGAAAGGATGTTTTTACATCACTCTTACAGCTGTTTGTGCTGCAGGTTCATTGTGTGTTTACTGCCGTTTGATTCACCAGCCCATCGAGTGTTATCAGCGTGTAAAACGGTTGTTATCAGTCGTTTCAGAGGCACAGACGTGAGGTAAACCGGCAGTGATAGATGGCTGTGGAAGGTGGAAGGTGGACCGACCGTGTCGGAGTCATTTCAATACAATAAGATAAAAGTTGATTTTGGGCCATGTAATGATGCATGTATCTACAAAATGGACCCTGTCTTTCAGACTCAAGGGTCACATGTTTAAGGAGCTACCAGAAGATTTCAAAGCATGAAAAGAATTTGACCACCTCGTCTTTCTGAAACCAAACCTGCGCCTTGAAGCAAGTGGAGATGGTGAAAACAAAAACAGGCGAGACAATGGTGTTATTTAAGTTCTCTAAATCCAGATCAGATCCGAATAAACCAACAGCAAGCATGTAAGAAAGGAAACGTTCATTAATAATCTCCAAACATAACGACTGATTTCAACCTAAGTGAACAATAACACACAGGAGAGCTGATTCGTCGGTGTCTCCGTCAGGGCGTATCACACACGACATGAAGAAGAAGAGGAGGTAACAGACGTGTGAAGACAAACAGACAGAGTAGGAAGCCGGAGCGTGGAGTGAATGTGATGTCTGTGAGCATCAGGGAGAACTCAGAGCCACATGGATGAAAGTGAAGCAGCCAACATGGCCGACGACCAGCAGCGAGACATTCCCCATCCAACTGATTTACACATTGGAGCAAAGTTAATGTTACTTTCACTCTGTTGTTCTTTGATTTGAAGACAATAAGGTCCCTGCAATAGCTCTTTAAACCCTTCGACATGTTCACCCCTGAACACTCTGAGAATCAACCTCTGCTCCGAGGAGAAAAGAAGGGCTGTCTTTGTGCCACCTTTCAATGATGAAATGACTCATTGAGCTGAGTCAATTCTACAGTCAGCCCACAATGATGAGCTCAGCAGCCACTCGGACCTCTCTTCAGTGGACTAACTTTACACCAATCAGGTCGCTCTGATCGACTCGTTTACCTGCCGTGTTTAACTCTGAATAGTTGGGTCGTCTTTTGTGTTATTTGATCGGACGATTAACCCCTGAAAAGAAAGCACAAAGATACTTCTCGTGTTGGTCTTTTGTTTTCACATCTCCAGTAAAGTTCATCATGTTCCAGGGAACAAAATCAGTTTCCAACCCTGCGGCAGTGACAAACTGTTTCTGAAATGGTATCAAAAAACTGCAAGAGTGTGTGTGTGTGTGTGTGTGTGTGTGTGTGTGTGTGTGTGTATGTGTGATCTTTCAAAACAGACAACAGGGCAGCGTTTCAAATGAAGTCTTTGAAACATTTCTTCTGACAGAATAACAAACTGGGATTCTGCTTCCTGCTACGCCTGACTCCCACTCCGACTTTCAATTAAGTTTCAGTTAATTACGACGGGCTTTGGTTGGACTGTAACTTTGCTCCTTTGTAATTTGACATCTCATCAGAAATAATTAAGTACGTTTGCTGTGACTAACATTTTAAATGAACCATGCTGACCTGTAATCTTGTATGAAGACGTGCTGCTTCAAGGTTTTTCTCTCTGGGTCCTTTAATGCAGTTTTGTATGAGGTGTATCACACCAGAATATTAGAACATAACATTCTAATGATGGAGCTGATACAATGTAGGCTGGGCGGTGCAACATTACAGCTGAAGAACTGACACCCAGGAGACAAAGGAATATTCAGCTGATAAAATCTACAACGGGCTTTCAAACAAACAAAACTATCATCAGCCTGCAAATTGTAAGAAACGGCGTCTGATTTGACCGACGCAAGGAAAACAAAGTAACACATTTTCAAAATGCCAGAAAAAGACGGTGATGTCAGCTCCAACTCAGGTTACATTTGCAGTGAAGAGACGGACAGAAAGGTTTTGGTTATTGTCGGACAGATCCCTCTCTCAGTTTACCGTTCAACTCTGGGACAATTAGGCGAATCACCCTTTTCACTTCAAACCATCGAACAGACTCAGACAGAAGCTTGTCCGCCCAAAGGACAAAAGACCCAGACACACACAGAGCAATGTAGTGTATGCAATACAACGCAATGAGGAATGCAGGGACCTGTACATCGGGGAAACAAATCAACCCCTCCACAAACGCATGGCCCAGCACGGGAGAGCCAGCTCCTCAGGTCAGGACTCAGCTGTCATCTAAAGGTCAAAGGACACTCCTCTGAAGACAGCAAGGTTCATATCCTGGCCAGAGAAGGCTGCTGGTTAGAAAGAGGTGTCAAGGAAGCCATCGATGTTAATCTGGAAAAACCATCCCTAAGGCACCACCTATCACCCACTGACAATGCAGTGTTGAACTCTCTGCCCAAACAGCTGAGATCACACTCACACTCAGGATCATGTGAGCCTAACGACCCATCAACACCAGAGGGTACTAACGACTCTCAGTGACACTGGGTTCACAGCTCAGGCTAACGACTCACCACGATTACACATCTATTGGCATACTAATGACCTACAGAGGCTTATATTTCTAGTTTCATCCACCAGTCAGTGTAGAGCTGAAGAAGCCTTTTGGATGAGAGGTGAAACGTCTACAAGAACTTAAACCAAGTCCAGCTGCCTTCTGGATTAAACATGTTACCCTTTGTTCAACTTGCTTTGTTCAACTTAGAACCCTTTTTTAAATGTGTTACCCTTTGTTAAACTTAGAACCCTTTGTTAAATTTAGAACCCTTTTTTAAATGTGTTACCCTTTGTTAAATTTAGAACCCTTTTTTAAATGTGTTACCCTTTCTTAAATTTAGAACCCTTTGTTAAACGTGTTACCCTTTGTTAAATTTAGAACCCTTTGTTAAACGTGTTACCCTTTGTTGAACGTGTTACCCTTTGTTAAATTTAGAACCCTTTGTTAAACTTAGAACCCTTTGTTAAACGTGTTACCCTTTGTTAAACGTGTTACCTTTGTTAAACGTGTTACTCTTTGTTAAACGTGTTACCCTTTGTTAAACTTAAAACACTTTGTTAAACGTGTTACCCTTTGTTAAACGTGTAACCCTTTGTTGAATGTGTTACCCTTTCTTAAATTTAGAACCCTTTGTTAAACTTAGAACCCTTTGTTAAACGTGTTACCCTTTGTTAAACATGTTACCCTTTGTTAAACTTAAAACACTTTGTTAAACGTGTTACCCTTTGTTAAACTTAGAACCCTTTGTTAAATTTAGAACCCTTTTTTAAATGTGTTACCCTTTGTTAAATTTAGAACCCTTTTTTAAATGTGTTACCCTTTCTTAAATTTAGAACCCTTTGTTAAACGTGTTACCCTTTCTTAAATTTAGAACCCTTTGTTAAACGTGTTACCCTTTCTTAAATTTAGAACCCTTTGTTAAACGTGTTACCCTTTGTTGAACGTGTTACCCTTTGTTAAATTTAGAACCCTTTGTTAAACTTAGAACCCTTTGTTAAACGTGTTACCCTTTGTTAAACGTGTTACCTTTGTTAAACGTGTTACTCTTTGTTAAACGTGTTACCCTTTGTTAAACTTAAAACACTTTGTTAAACGTGTTACCCTTTGTTAAACGTGTAACCCTTTGTTGAACGTGTTACCCTTTCTTAAATTTAGAACCCTTTGTTAAACTTAGAACCCTTTGTTAAACGTGTTACCCTTTGTTAAACATGTTACCCTTTGTTAAACTTAAAACACTTTGTTAAACGTGTTACCCTTTGTTAAACTTAGAACCCTTTGTTGAACGTGTTACCCTTTCTTAAATTCAGAACCCTTTGTTAAACTTAGAACCCTTTGTTAAACGTGTTACCCTTTGTTAAACGTGTTACTCTTTGTTAAACGTGTTACCCTTTGTTAAACATGTTACCCTTTGTTAAACTTAAAACACTTTGTTAAACGTGTAACCCTTTGTTAAACGTGTTACTCTTTGTTAAACGTGTAAACCTTCATTAAACTTAGAACCCTTTGTTAAACGTGTTACCCTTTGTTAATCTTAGAACCCTTTGTTAAACGTGTTACCTTTGTTAAACTTAGAACCCTTTGTTAAACTTAGAACCCTTTGTTAAACGTGTTACCCTTTGTTAAACTTAGAACCCTTTGTTAAACGTGTTACCCTTTGTTAAACGTGTTACCCTTTGTTAAACTTAGAACCATTTGTTAAACGTGTTACCCTTTGTTAAACTTAGAACCCTTTGTTAAACGTGTTACCCTTTGATAAACTTAGAACCCTTTGTTAAACGTGTTACCTTTGTTAAACGTGTTACCCTTTGTTAAACTTAGAACCCTTTGTTAAACGTGTTACCCTTTGTTAAACTTAGAACCCTTTGTTAAACGTGTTACCCTTTGATAAACTTAGAACCCTTTGTTAAACGTGTTACCTTTGTTAAACGTGTTACCCTTTGTTAAACTTAGAACCCTTTGTTAAACGTGTTACCTTTGTTAAACGTGTTACCCTTTGTTAAACTTAGAACCCTTTGTTAAACGTGTTACCCTTTGTTAAACTTAGAACCCTTTGTTAAACGTGTTACCCTTTGTTAAACTTAGAACCCTTTGTTAAACGTGTTACCCTTTGTTAAACTTAGAACCCTTTGTTAAACGTGTTACCCTTTGTTAAACTTAGAACTCTTTTCATATGTCTGTTTTTTTATAGCAAAAGAGCAGCAGTGATTATCCGTGTTTTATTTGCTCCGGCTAAGCTTTGCATGCCATTCTGCAAAATACATCTCTTTCATATTGCATACTACTTTGAAAGCAGAAGGCAGTACATACTGAATACTTCCTTTGATGGTAGCTTGTAGTAGGTGTTACATATCAGTTTTCTGTTTTTGCTGCTTGGCTTTAAAGCTGTAAAATGCCTCATGCAGCTTTACATCAAAGTAAAGGAGGAAGTCTTCCAGATAATTGAAGTGATACAATTATCTTCATACTTTTCTAACTCTCCTAATCCCATATGCATTTGTGAAAACCATCTTAAATCTAATGCCCTACGTGTGTCTGACAGGAAACATATAAGCACATCATCCATCACTGCATCCCAAATAAGCTGCTTTCCTCAAAGCCGTATGTGTGTTCAGCCATACATTTACATTTAATACATGCACTCACTCATAACACAAGAAGAATCTCTTTCATGAAGAGCATTACCATCTCTCCAGAGCGACAACGGCGTCCATCACTTCTGATACATTTTGCATCATCAGCGAGAAGTGTGTGGCCTCGCTGAGAAATCGGTGACCCAGCCATCCAGGAACAGAGAAATGGAATGAGCTGAATGTGTTGAACGATGAAAGATGTTTGTTTTGAGCAGCAGCTCATCAGAAACGACAACTCAGAAATATATCACTCATTTCCCCGAGTGATGAACACAAAGCCGTGAGCAGTACATCATTACTGAGTGTTCTGATGGCCAGGCCCTAAGCTGCAGATTCACCCAACCATACATTCATCTGCCGACGCTCTTAGTAAGCAGCTGACTCGCTGAAGCATGAGCCGACAAACATGCAGGACGTATTTAGAAAGCAGATCAGGTGAAAGCTCCGACAATCTTCTGCCATATGGTTTTATTTGTGCAGGAGGGGGAAGAAATGCACATTAGTATGTCCATAATCTGTGAAGCATCAGCCTTTATGGTGCACCTGCTCTGTGTTCATATTAATCACATGACATGTTTAATACACTGCTTCAGCAAGTAACAGTGAAATGTTAATCTACTGGCACCAAAGATAAATCCCCATTGATTTTTTGAGCCCTGCCAAGGATGCAAAGGATGGCAAAGGGATGGTCTGTCCACCACTTGTTAGACTATGGTGATTCTGTCTGGGAGGGTATTTCAAGTTTACGCCACGTTTTTAGATTTGATCAAAGTAATGCATCAGTGTGTGAATGTGTGGACAAAGTGAGTTCTTGTTTTTGTAAGTTAGCTTAAAACAACCTGTACAGCTGCTTACATCTCATTTACACGTCACTACTTTCACGCTAGCAGCGTTGCTTTTTGACAGTGTCAGTCTGGGTTGATGTATCTCAACAAATGTTGAACAGGTTGCCATGACACAACGATGCTGGTTTAGCTTTGTTACGACCTCCTCTCCCAGCTTAGCTGCAGAACGGCATCGCCCCCCATTTCACTTCTGCACCTTTTATTCCAGTGGTTCTCAACTGGTCTCGCCACAGGACCCACCACCACCTCCTTAACGACAAATCGAGACCCAAATCTTTCAACCACTCAAATTAATTTAATCAGAAATGGTGCAGTTTGGACCTGAGACGTGACAAAACATCACAGTATAATAGCCAACCAAAAGGACCAGCAGGTGGCAGAGCATACGAGGACCAGATGATATTCAATTAGCCGCCTTTTTTCAAAAGAAAAAATGCAACATAAATGCAACAACTGTCGGGCTCATCAAGTTTCAAGAATGTAAATGTAACTGTAGCTGTGATTACCCGATCAGTGGACACATGGAGTGTTAATGAACTACACTTCTGCTGCCCGCACGTTAAAAGATACCCATGTCCTTCAAAATAAAATTTAAAAAAAAATTAAAAATAATTCAACTTTTTGTTTCACGTCAGATCTTTCACTGAAAGTCCTACATTGTTTGACCCATCAATCAAGTAGCCTTTCTACTTCGTCCCCTGACGTCGGCCACAGGAGCTGCTCTGAGCATCTAACAATGCCAGAGGATGGATCACATTGTAATTCGTTTAAAGCCCATTGTGTCACATACAGACACGAACGGGAAGGAAGGAAGGAAGAGGGAATCAGGAATGGGGAAATTGCTCATTGTCACCCACACTCTGAGGTCTTCCAAGTTGGTATCACACGTGATCCTGGTTTTATGTGACACATCATCTGTGATTCACGGCGCTGCCTTTTCCCGGGAAAGGTTTTTACGTCTGGATGCCATAATTCCACAAACGTGACATACTTTAACTCTGGCACACGACACACAAACATACACACCTGTTCTGACAGCCTGGGGCCCGTCCCCGGCTCTGTGCAATTTTTATGTGTCAGAGATCATCTCACTGTCATACAAACGAGAGGGCAGCCGTGGATCCGAAGTGGATGGGAGGAGAGTTAGCATTGAGATGGAAAAAGGGAATAATCGAAAACATGGGGTGGGGGGGTCGATGGATTGACAGCTACATTTCTCCACGAGGACAGCAATGAGAGAGGAGGTGGGGAAATGACAAAAAATGACATTTGAAGGAAAAATGTTGGGAATCAGAAAATCTGTGCGGCTCAGAGAGGAAGGGTGATAAACGAGCAGTCAAGGACGGTGAATTATTATGATTACTACAGCAGAGCGAGGCCTCGAGCAGAAGCAGCGCTGAGAGCAGCTCGAAATATGACAGGTGTAATATTTTCAGGCCACAACTGCCAACTTTGGAAATACAGTCGTATAACACACATATAATCTGCAGATTCCCATAATGCTCTGCTTTATGCCGCTGATTGTGGTGGAGATGAAACTCGAGGGAGGAAAACAGCTGCTTCGCGTGCTTTTCATGCATCCAGCTTGTGGTCTTGCATTAGCATTGGTTCTTCTTGGTTAGCTCATAACAGCTGAAATAATTACACTGATTAATACAGTGAAAGAGTGTATGGTTAGTGAGCCGACCAACACGCTTCAGGACAGATTGTTGTTATTCAAGAAAGAGCATGACCGGCTCGCTCCAGCCTGCAGGTGTCAGTACCCTGCATGACAGTCAAGTGCTTAAGTGATGGCTGAATTGAATCGAGCTGCTCTGGTTTCAGGGTCTGCACGACACTTGTGATTCACCCGGCGTGAGTCCAAGTGGGTGAAACTTTTTACTACTGAGCACAAGCATCTAAATGTATGCTAATGTAAGAGCATTCGTCTGGTCAATCTTCTCTGTTTAACACCCACAATCCCTTAGCTTGACTACTGAAAGATGTCTCCCTATCAGAGCGCAGACAGGCGCTGTGATAATCAGACTTGTAAACAACACAACTGTGTATCTTCACTGCCTGTAATGAATTGTTTTCTTAACATCTTCCCTGTAACCCCCAGCCATGTCGGGCATCAGCAGAAAAGTCCTAATTTATGTAAATCTATTTAAAGCGGAGTCGAGTCTGCGGAGGTGTCTGAGGATGTGATCGGGTTTCCCAACAAGCGTTAACGAGCATGATTAGTTTTCATTAACACTGTCATGAGAGCTGCTCACAGGGAAGTTCCTCCAAAGAATGAGATGCTGCCAGTGATAGGAAACATATTGTTCCAGGATGATTAACGGTCGAAGCCGCAAGAAAACGGAGATTCATATTCAGTCAGCGCATTCAAGGCTGAATGAAAGTGCTTTCCTCTAATGAACACATCTCTAAGGAGTGTTTGTGTGTAACTTTTATAAACTTTATAAGCACACATTAGTAACAGCACAGCATTCATTTGCACCCGTCCCCTCCCCCACCCTGGAGGATCGTTGTCATACTTTTCTCCTGGTGAAGTTTTGCAGCCTGACAGCTTGTGTTTGTCATCTCCATTTGTTGCCTCATAATGCAGCTGCGTGATGGTGTCGCAGTGATTAATGGCCACACAAATGAAGTTTGACAATCCGTTTTAAGAAGCCTTCCCAAGGACAGGAAGTAAAACTGAGCTCGAACGTCTCATTGAGATTCCCACACAAACAAACCTCTGGTCCTCATGAGCGAGTGTTCGAGTGTAGAAGGGAAGCAGACAAGGACGCCGCTCAGAGCCAGGTGATTCAGTGTCATTAGTACTCCTCTGCTGTATGAGCAGAATTGAAGTTCCACCATTTCACCTTGTGTTAAAGTTTTAAAGTTCATATTTGATCCTTTCTTCACTGCGATAAAAGACGTCTCTCTGCACTGTCCTCCAACTCACAAACTGACGTTGAGTTGCACAATCTGCTCGAGCAGCAGCTGCATGGTGTCAAGTAGCTTCCAGGAGAGAAGGAGCTTTGTGCTGCTGTGTCTGTGTGAAGTTTTAAAATGTAACCTCACTGGGGAAAGAAAATAACATTCAGCCTTTAATAACACTAGAAATTAAGTGAATCTGCTTTGTAATGAATCATTCTTTCAAGGACTTAATCCAACTAACAGTTTCATAACTGTTTTAATCATTCTGTTAAAGTATGTGTCATATTTTTTGGGAGGAAATGACCAGCAGCAGTTACTCTCATAATCAGTTCATCTGCTTAACGCTCATTTGGAAAACCAATCACATCCTCAGACACGTCGGACTCATCAAACATCCGCCTGGTTTGACTTTAAGAAGATTTACATACATTAGGGCAATCTCTCCTGATGCCCTGCGTAGCTGCAGTTTATTGGGAAGATGTTGAGACAGCAGGTAAACACTCACATGAGCTGTGCGTCCTCCTTTTCCCGGGCCACGAAGGATCCATCGGGTGCATCCTTTACACGACGACGTATCCCAAGATTCATTGTGTGCCAAGCTGAAGCTGAAGATACAAATATAAAAAAACAAAGGGGCCTTGAAACATATTATCTTTCAAATAAAAGGTTCAGTTACGTGACAGCTAGTTAGCCCGCTAGCTACCTGTTGCTAGGAGCGGCGTTAGGTGACGCAAGGTTCAGGGCGGGAACAGCTGGAGATGCAAACAGGAAATCCTCCGTAGACCAGAGCGTCTCATTTCCAGCTCCGACTCATCCTCTGTAGATGCAGCCGCTGAACGGAGACACAGCTGTTGTTTATAAGTCTGACTCTCAGTCTGTGCTCTGATAGCAATGCACCTCTAAAGAATATAGTGTTGTAAAGCTTTTTTATGGTACAGTTTAAGAGAGTGGGAACCACAGACTGCCCCAGAACAGGTAGCAGGTAAAAGGTAGGCAGGTAAGTCAGCAACAAACTACACACATGTGGTACACAGACTTGATTTTACACACAAAATTTGAACTCCTACATTTTTTGTCTTTCTGCCACAGCAGAAAATAAAACCCAAAAGTTCCAGGAACTTCTCTTCAAGGAACTAAATGGTTCCTTTGGTCCATTCTTGTCTGCGTTTCCACAGCGGCCTGAAGTCCTGGGAAGATGATGCAAATCAGGCCAATGACGAATGAAGACACTGTTAAAGTAACTGCACTACACCGCCAGTCCAGTAGGTGGCGGTAAGAAGAAGACGAGGGTCAAACACGACGAACTGGCCGGTATCATCATTTGTGCAAAACTACAGTTAGCCTGTTAGCATGGAGGAGATACAACAGTTGATTGCTAACTATGATAACAGTGAGCTTGCGGCTGCAGTCTTGGTATGTGAAATAAAACGCTGCGAGTACTCGACCAATCAGAAAAGATCAGCAATTCAGGCCCCGCCCTGAAAGTTCCTGGACCTTTGGAAAGTACTACCCCCCGAGCAGGGACCTTTCAGGGGGTAAATATATTACGCCAGAACTAAATTCAGACCCTGGTTCCTGCTGTTGAATTGCACACAGTTCCTCAAAAGGTTCCTGGGGAAGGTTCCTGCTGTCGCTGATCCCCAAATTCACACAGCGACCATTCTCTCTCTGACTTGTTCAAACAGATTCTATCAATAAAACACTTTCCTAAACCAGCTTGAAGTTTTAAGCCAGCGTAAATCAAACCTTAGAAATGGGGCAGTGGTTGGAGAACACAGTCGGTGGTGGAATTATTCACATCTGGTGCTCAGAGTTAAATTCTGCCAGCACGCTGGTATGCTGGTGTTTTCATTGAGCCGTGCTTTACTAGTATTATGGTGATTTACTGTTTATGTTGCAGTTTTCATGTCAGACATCTTTAATATCCCGGACATGTTCCCAGTCACTGTGGCTGAAAGCAAAGTCAGAAGAGAGCGTGTTCGACACAACGCTGCCTCTGAAAACACACCAACAAAAAATAACCTTGTAGTGTGAGAAAAAATGAAGTTTCCATTTCAAAGTGTTCGTCTTTGTGCGGACTCCTTTCATTTCTCCTCATGCTTGTTTTTCTTCAGGTCAGAGACGCCATTTCACAGCTGAACTCGACTCCCTGCTGCTGATGTTTTTTAGAATATGTTCGCAGACCTGCTGGGATCTGAGCGAACGCATAAAAGACTCAACGCTGGAAAAATTACTGAAGAAAAAATACTCGTTAACCAGAGTTGAATCTTTCCTATCGGCACAGATCTCCATTTCAGACGGTGAAAAAGGAAACAAGATTAAGAGAGCACGGCATCGTTAACCTGTGAGGAGCTGAGGCGGCAGAAGTCAGTGGGTACATGTCAGATGTGGAAGAAAGTCTGCTTAGGCAACAAATCTTTTTGCACAGAGGACATTTTTGGACCCATGAGGCGAGTTCCACACAATCTCAGATCCCATCATCTATCATTCGGCGACGATATATCCTCGGGGAGTGACAGCCTCCTGGACCTCTAGCCCATACTTCCTTTTCTGTGCGCTGTGTTGTTAAAAGTCCGACTATAACTTAAGAAGTAAGAACGGAGCTGGAGTTGAGATACGCCGTCTTTCAGATGATAGAGAAGATTATCTAGAAAATGATCTACATTTCTTTTGGAAGGTGGATGTAGGAACAGGAACAATGAAGGCAAATAAAAACAGACATGAATAAAGTCAGATTAAAAAACATGTTTTATGCACTTAGTGTAAAAAGAATGAGTCACTTTAAAGCTGTGCTGCTCTTTCACAATAAAAGCACCCTGAAGAGATGATGAAAGTCAAAGTGACACTCGTGGAGGACTCTGAAGAACGTCGGATCCACCAGCTGCTGTTGGTCACAGTTTACATCCACCAGTCATATGTGAGTGTGGACAGGAGGCCTGGTTCCCGTCTACTGTGCTCATTTGATGTGCTCATTTGATGTGTGTGTGTGTGTGTGTGTGTGTGTGAAGGCCGTGTGAGAAAGGGTGAGCTGATAATGTTTTATGCATGCGTGAATGTGTTGCGTGTTGTGACGATGATATATATGTTGATTTGGTGTGTAACAGTTTAGTTCAATGATGCAGCAATGTGTGTGCATGTGTTGCAAAGGTGTTTTGTTTCATTGTGAAAGCGTGTGTGTGTGTGTGTGTGTGTGTGTGTGTGTGTGTGTTGGCATGGTGCTAATTCAAAGTGAGAAGAAGCATACAGTGCAGTATTGGCATGCCAGAGTTGTGTGTGAGGCTCTGTTGCTGTGAGGATGGAGTCAGCAGAGCGTTCAGGACAAACAGCACAACGGAGCCACAGAATATTCAAGTCACGGACTCCGATCAAAGACTGTGTATGAGAAGTGGATGGAGCAGTCGTGACATCACCCATTGGTTCGTGGACTACTGATCTGAAGCTGCATCGAGCCTTCGCAGGCTTGTTTTAGAAGCGGGAGTGACTGTATGTGGACGAGTGGGTGGATACACATTTTGCTACGGATCGATAAAGGTCACTATGGTTGAGACTTGTCACTCACCCTCAACCCTCCCCTCTTCCTGGTCTGTGTGACTCTCAATGGGAGCATCAGTGACTAAATGAACATCATGCTGTGTTGAAGAAGACTTGAAACTAGAGACTGAGACCATAAACTCATTAGGAACATGTTTACTGAGGGAATACATCAGGAGAGGAGGAGGAGGCGTTTCTTATAGACTTCTATAGGATCACACTTGCTGTCCTCTTCCATATTTGTAGGTCCACTTCCTGTGCGAAAACTCAGATTCCTTCCAGGGCGGGGGCCTGACCCAGGCGTCCCTCCACAGCAACGTTTTACAGCTCCTCCTGGGGGATCCCGAGGCGTTCCCAGGGTCTCCTCCCAGTTGGACGTGCCCTGAAAACCTCCAAAGGGAGGCGCCCAGGAGGCATCCTGATCAGATGCTGGAACCCTCCGGATGTCTGAGCTCCTTACCCTCTCTCTAAGGCTGAGCCCAGACACTCATTTCGGCCGCTTGTATCCGCGATCTCATTCTTTCGGTCACTACCCAAAGCTGGTGACCACAGGTGAGGGTTGGAACGTAAGTCGACTGGTAAATGGAAAGCTTTGCCTTCAGGCTCAGCTCCCTCTTCATGATGATTCCAAATGTGCCGAATATAAGAGAACGTGTTTGGACTGATTATTCTTACCAGTTGAAGCAGAGCTCTTCCACATGCGTTTGTTGCCACCTTGATGCGGCCAACATGCAACGTAGAAGCTCACCTATTTCCTGATCCCAAAAGGAAAACAACGTAATCAGTGGCTCGAACCTTAAAACAACAGGAACGTAGTGGCTGAAAATGATTTACTGATGGAAACAATAGTCCAAGTGCCATCCTGCAGCAGGCAACTAAACAAGGGACCTCCATCATGAAGTTGTAGTTGCTTGGATCAGTGTGGTAGATGTAAATGTTTAATTCTGCTCCCTGACCCTCCTGGTCTTTATATTCTATACTTTTCTTCAGTGCACATGAAACACGAGGGAATAATATCAGCGTTTCATGCACGGGGCGGTGCAGGACATCTTTAGCATACATGGCGCTGTAATAGATTATTTAACAGCTGGTGAGTTGACCTCATTAAAAGGCCTATTAAGACCACCGGCCTCTGTTATTTGTCAGACGCGCACAGCCACAGTGTTAAATAAATCATGATACTGTGCAACCCATGCACTTAGACAGAAGCACAGTTACCTAATGTTCGTCCTCTCTGTCCTGCGTGTCCACCGACAGTGTCATGTCCCTGATGTGTGCCACTCATTTGTGAATGTAGACAAGTCTTTGCTACCAGTATGACATTTTAATCAGGGTTTAACATACAGCAAATCCAGGCTAACTACTTTCATTTAGAGGTCTAACCCGAGTCCAGAACCTGAGCTGAGACTTCGGGTCCACATTGACCCTTAAACCTGTGAGGACCTCCAGTTTCTTTGTCTTGGTCATGTGACAGGTTATCCCTTTGACACTCAAAACAAACAACACGTGTTTCTCACGACCAAAGCGTCAAACGAACATGCCATCTCTGCACACGTGCTAGCCAACAAACTAAAGCTTGAAACCCTGGGTGACACTGACATGGGTTTCAATGGAAAAGACTTCAGAGTCTGAGAGTGCGAGCGTTTGGAAACCCAGCATCAGTGACTGAGCTAATGAAACCAAGCCTGCGAGCAATTAGCCAGCTAGCTAGCCCGAAGCATTGTTCCCTCTTCAGCAGCTCTTAATGAGATGACGTGTTGAAGACAAGATGCCAGGAGGAAATCAATGACCCAGTACAAAGCAGAGAGAGCTCTCGTGACCTTAGCCTTAGCATGGTGTTTCACTCATTAACTCACCAGCAGCAGAGGTTAACCAGGAGGAAATCTATGATCCCAGCCTCATTATCATCACGTAACGGAGACCGTTAAAATTATTTGATATTTTCAGCATCGATCAAATACTACTGTATGCTCCCCAGGGTCAGTGTGTTAAAATCCTCCACCTACAGCTTATAGCTCACTGATTTTAATCTCCTTAGAACATACAGGCAAGACAGTTTTCTTCACCTTAAGCGGGGTAAACACTACAAGATAATCGGGCCGATTCTGGGCCTGATTCCTCCCTTCAGACAATCAGGAGCAAAGTCCTGATTCTTTGATGGTTCTAAAGATGATCACTCCAGATGTTCCTGAGGGATTTTACTTCCACCGATCAGCTCGGAAGAACGTCATGGCTGCACCGATTACAAATCATAAACATGTTCAATATTTACGATATGATATCCTGTCGTGTGTGGGGAAACCCAGAGGACAGCCGAGCACGCTCTTTGTGGATCGTCATGTGGAACCAAATAACAGCCAATCAGGAAGCGAGCTGACTGAAGCAGGAAGCACAACAACCACAGCCATGCCGGACAGCCCGAGTTCACGCCGTCTCCACTTCATCCACAGTTTGTTCTTTTTTCTTCCTGAATTTTCAGTAAAAAGTCCAAAAACATCACTGATTCTTCCTGCCCGTCGTCCGCCATGTTTAATTACTCTGAAGTCTCGTTCGTCTGCCAGAGATTCAGTGAGATTTCCAGCTGTTAGTGTGTGTGTGCTGTTTGGGTCAGATCGTTGCTCTGCACACGCTACAGGAACAACACTGTTCAACCTGTCGTCATGTGTGGGCTCTGTTAAGATTTGAAAGATCTTTCAGTGAGGGACATGGATGTCTCCACAGTTGCTTTTATGATTTCCGGCATCAAAAAGTTCCTTCGTTTCGACAGAATACAGACTGTTTCAACAGCCCGACAGAAAAGTCATTTTGATAACTTCATCATCATTTATTTTAAGAGGAATCCATCGTCTGCAGATTACACTTTGAGACTTTATTAAAGTTACAGAAACACACCGAGGTGAAGCTTCAGTTGGTTTCTGGGTTCACTCAGAGTTGCAGGACTTCACTGCGGCCTGGATCCACAGGAGGACAGATTACACTCGTCAGAACCACCAGCACAGTGTGAATAGCAGCCTTAAGGCTTCATCTACCCAACACACACTCACACAAACGCATCACTTATATAACTTGTGGTCATGCACGCTCTTACTGTCCATCCAGCTGAGGATTTTTTGGATGCTTTAATATCAGTCAGTCCGAGGGAATTTCATTTCCCACGGTTGTCATAAAAGTGCCTTGCCAACACTCTCACACACTCTTTCTCTCTCCTACAAACACTTCACCTCACACATTTTGATAGGCACCCAGGGAAAACCTCTCCAGCAGCTCTGTTGAAAACTTCTTAATGTGTCCATGGTCTATATTTGTCGCTGCAGCAGCAGAGTAGTCTCTTTTCTTCGTCAGTGTTTGAAGCCGGGCTGTAATGAGCCTGCCAGTCACAGAGTCTGGGATTAAAACACTGAAGTTGTGCTATAGATGCTGATGACAGCCGCCTCAGAGAGCAGAGAGCAAAAAAAGGAAAGTGCTACAAATGCAACTGTGTACCCGCAGGCAGTGTTGTATTGTGAGTCGAGCCCTCGCTCCCACTCAGCGGTGGGAGCGAGGTGTCAAAGTGGACTGGAGAAGTATAAGTGAGAGCATCCTGTCTGCAAAGTGTGGGCATGAAGCAACTTTTGTCAACCTCAGCTCAAGTTCAAGCAGCACACTTCTGATGTTCCTCTTTATCTTTACTATGTCTCGGTCCAATTATAACATTTCTGCAGACATGCTGCAGAAAAAGTCGACGAAAACAACCCTCGAACGACCCTTTGAACTTAGATCTGCCAGTGCATACGTATTTCATGGAGTATGTTTTATACCCCGAGATTCTGTAACCTGAGCTGCGAGGTTACATAAGTCAATAAAGCAAAACATTTAGTATTCAAATGTTGTCTCACAAATACGAAAACCTGTATTTTTATCTGATTTTGCAAAAGTCTGAGTGTAGAAACATGAACATCATATTCTGCAGTTATTTGCACCAAGCCCTGTCAGCACATCACTCCCACCCTCATCCACCTCCACTGGCTCCCTGTCAAGTCCCACATTACCTATACAATCCCCCTCCTCACCTACAAGTCTCTCCATTCCCTCGCCGCCCAGTCCCTAAAGGACCTCCTCCATCCCTCAACCCCATCCCGGAGTCTGCAGTCCTCGGATCTCCTACCTTCAACCCCGCCCTCTGGAACTCTCTGCCTGCAGAGATCTGCGACGCCGCCTCCCTGGACATCTTCAAAAACACCCTCAAACCCACCTGTTCACCGCGGCCTGTGGACTATAACTCACCACCTTCCCTGTTTTCAGTGCAGGTTTTATTGACCTCTTTCTGAGTGTTTGAAAGATGTTTCCCTGCGACCGAATCTTCAGGGTGATACGATAGATGTTACTCGACAAACCACTCCCATTTTACTACAAGATGTTCCTGCTGAACATGTGTACTCAGTGTGTGCATGTTCTCCTGCCTGTTAGAAGACGCAGCAGAGAAGATGTGTGACAGCTGAACACTATCAAACACTCTGCTCGCCAGCAGTACATTTACAATTAAAATGTGTGTGAGGCAGATGGTCCACAGGCCACTTTGCTTTCCATAAAGCCCAACAGAAGCAGATGGCTGTATGTTCTCTAGGATTACTGACAAAATGTGTCACATGTACTGTTTCCACACAATCAGCTCTGTTGAGGGAAAACAGTTGTGATTCAAACAATCTGCTGTCGTCTGGGTTGCAGTTTGTAAGTTACACTCAGAACATTTGAGATCAAAAACCGGACGATGTAAAGAAACTCTCTTTGAAGTGCAACGTTCCTCTCACGGTAAGAGTTAGGGTGATCAAATAATTGCACCATGTGAAGAGGCAAACGTCCCACTCGTCTTTAAAGCTTTCCTTTACTTTCAAAAGGCTGTGACACTTAGACATAACAAGGACGGTAGGTGATGGTTCGTGGTGTGTAGGCTTACATAAAACAGCAGAACTGAATGTTGATCCACCTACACTCTGGCCTCCATGGTTTCCCAAAGCAACAAACATTTGTACCCCAAAGCTAAAATCTGGAGTAACACTAAAGTGAGCTAAATTTGTCAATCTGAATATCTGACAGAGCCCGATCCCCTTTTACTAAAATAAACTCAGTTTACACGTCACAAACATGGAGGATTAGCTCAACGTTGGTGCCGCCTCCCTCCACCACAGAGCTCTCTGCGGTGTGTTTCACAGCATGCCTCGTGTTCAGTGACAGTAAATCACTGATGACAGAAGTGAGGGAGGAGAGCTGCCTTACTTACAGCTCTGTCAGTCAAGTTCATTATCACTGACACGGTAAGAAAGTGTTTTTCAGGTGGAGGCTTTGACTCTGACTTCACACAGCGATGTGGGGACCCGGCGTCTTATGGGGACATCCATCCATCCATTATCTTCCACATATCCGGGGTCGGGTCACGGTGGCAGCAGGCTCAGCAAGGTGACCTAAATGTCCCTCTCCCCAGCAACGTTTTCCACCTCCTCCTGGGGGATTCCGAGGCGTTCCCAGGTCAGACAGGATATGTAATCTCCTCCTCCAAAGGGAGCCCAGGAGGCATCCTAATCAGATGCCCGAACCACCTCAACTGGCTGGTAAATATTTTATTAAGCAACTAGTTGAGCTTTCAATGTTGAGTACATAGCTGGTGTAAAGACTCGGTTAGCATAGCTTAGCATAAAGAATGGGAGCAGGGTGAAAAAGCGTACACAACCATCAACGTAATTGTTCACATACTTGTCTCTGCACTGCTACAGGAGGATACCTCTAGAGGGCGCAGCAGAGAGCTCAGGGCCGTATGCAGCTACTGTATGTGCAGGATGTAAACAGACATGGAGACACTCGAGGAGGTTACTGTGATGTTCACTCTGAGATCACAGCAGAAACAGCTTCGGAGCGTCTGCACCGTCCCCGCTCCGTCTCTCCAACATGTTCCTCCGTGCACCGACGTAACGGTCCCGGACATGTTCTCATTTAGTTTAGCAGGTTTCCACGTCGACTTGTACACATTGTACAGATGTGGATCATTGTAGACTTGGTCTATCAGCCCCTCTGCCTCTACACTGCCACTACTGTTCATGTGCAGACTGCATCTTGTGTCTGCGTAGCAGGGAACGAGGGGCAGCCATCATGTGCACACGAACGTGTAGTTAAAATTTGTATGTTTTCCAACATTTAATTGGTTCAAAATCAGAAACTGTTTTTTTACCTTTGCCAGAAAAAATAATGGATAATAAAATGATAAAAAAAATACTTCATACAGAGTCACCTGTCTGACACCTTTGTGTTACAGTTGAAGTATTCAGAGCTCCATGTGCCAGTTCTCACACCCCTCACACATTAGGATACGTGCATTAGCAGAGACTTTTGCAGCTGTGTTGACTCCATCATTGCTCTCCAGATAACCTCCTCAGATGTCACCGAACCTCCTCACACACCAAAACATTCACTTTCAGACCAGCCTACATCATTACTGCCTCCCATGCTGCAGCGCCATGAGACTTTCTCAGTCAGGAGGGATCAGCCGGGTGGTTTTGGCTGCCAGCCTTCACATTAATATTGATGCTTTTGCATTTATTGATTGAATTTCAGAGTCAAAAGTTTCCAGATCCCCATTTTAGAAGCTGCTTTGCCTTGTCAGATTGAGAAAGTTGTTGACCAAGTTTGAAAATACATGTTGCAGCTCAGGAATCTTTATAGATAGAATGATAGATTTCCATAGCGCCTTTAAAGAAACCAAAGGTCACTTCACGTGGGGGTTCAAACAAACACAAATGAACACAATGAAAGAAAGCAAAGTGAGCTGGGTAACAGTTGTTATTGATTGTAGATCTTGTTGAAAAGGAAGGTTTAGAGCAGCTTGTTAAATGAGTGAATGGTTGTTGCGTTGTGGATCTCAATAGGGAGAGTGTTTCAGAGGGTGGGGGCTTCCACACTGAGGGCTCGGTAACAAGTGTGGTGAACAGGAGGTGGAGGTCAGAAAGGTGCTGTGGGGCCAGGGCATGGTGGGATTTGTAGGTGAGAAGGAGGACGTCATAGGAGATGTGAGACCTGACCGGGAGCCAGTGAAGCTGGATGAAGGTGGGGGTGATGTGTTGCCAGGGCTTGGTGCAGGTCAGAACCCTGGCAGAACAGTTCTCCAGGACTCCATTGCAGTAGTCCAGACAGGCGGTAATGAAGGCATGAGGGTCAGGGAGTGATGATTGGAGTCTGGAAATGTTTTGAGGTGGCAGGGGAGCGGCGGCTCATTCCACATCGACAAGGATATCTCCAACCGTCCCGAGCAGTTTCTTGAGTGCCACAGCCATGAGCTCTGTTTTACTGCTGTTGAGCTTTCGAAAATGAGATGACATCCATGTTTTTATGTTGTGTAGGCAGGTGACAAGTGACTGTGGGGGGAGCTGACCTGATGGTTTGGTGCCGAGGTACAGCTGAGTGTCGTCGGCGTAGCAGCGGAAGCCGTAGTCGCGAATGATCTGGCCGAGGGGAAGCATATAGACGGTGAAGAGGAGGAGTCCAAGGACCGAAGCTTGGGGCACACCTTGGTTGACTGGGACCGGGTTGGAGCTGGAGTTATCAGTGGTAATAACCTGTTTCCTGTTGGAGAGGATGGATGGATGGATGGATGGATGGATGGATTACTTAGACAAAATTTGATTTGTTTAAAATTGCACAGCTTTTGAAAACTTAATTAACATTCTTTATATAAACAGCATGTTATTTCCAAGATGGCTCATGGTCCATCATTACAGCAGCAAATTTGATTTTAAAAACAATCTAACGTGAGGTCCATCCATCATCCCTTTTCAATTACAAATGATCACGACAGACAAGGAACGCAATAGCATAAGGAAGTAAGTGTGAAGATAAATAATGTACATGTAGAGAACCTTCATCACATTATATTTCATGGTAGCACTGAGCATATGACATGTAATTAGAAAAACATCACACGTTTAAAGAGAAACTGTTCCCGGCTGAGTGGGTGATTAGTTTTCCATTTGTCACAGGAGGAATGAGGAACAATTCAAAGAGGGAAGGAATGAAATATGTGTTTGTCATGTCTGACGTGCGTGGACGAGGGAATGCTGAAGGTCGAGCGGGATTGGAGTTGATAATAAGCACAGAGGAAAGCTGGGAGGAGATGTGACTTGGTTTGTAATGGAGCTGCAAAGGATTGTATTTGTGAGGAGGAGAGTTAACTACATTTAATAACACTAAAAAAAAACAGGATGATAAATTGTAGCTCAAGTGGAATGACAGACGGTGGGTTTTTAATCATGTTTGAACTCTTCTCTCTGCACAGGTGCTTCTTTATTCCAGTCACAGCGTAATGCACACCTGCTGAGATCTGCACGTTGCATTATGTACTGACATAAGCAACTTTAATGGATGATTTGGGCGGATGACGATGTGAAAACACTTTGACAGATGCCCCTCGTAGTTAAAAATAGCTGGAGAAGTGTGGTCTGAATCTGCAGCTGCCTTTGTTTTCATGGAGCGTTTTAGTGAGTTTCAGCTCATTGTTTAGTTTTAATGACTTCACTAATTCACTCGCAGCACTTTAAACTCCCCTGGTTCAGCTACAAACAGGCAGACACAGTGAGAGACTATCTACTGAACAAAGGGAGCATTAGGAAGCTAAAGAGCCAGTTAGTACAGGAGCAGTTGGAGACCAGAGCTAAGAGGAGGAGAGCTCTGGCCAGGTGGACACGAACACGACTGTCAGAAGGTTTACGTCTCTAATGAGCTCTCATGTTACTTTTAAGAGAGATCTGTACCACCTCATGTCTGTCAATGAAGTTACACCTGCAGCATCATAACTTAGCGTAGCGTAAATAGCCCTTTAAGAAACTCTAAAGAGCACAAGAACACAGCTGTTCATTATTTTACAAAGGCACATGTAGCAGTCTGTTTCTTGGCCAGGAACAGTAACTTCCTGATTGACTGGCAACTACTTACAGGCCTTCAGAAGACGAGCTGTTTGGTTGCTACGCTCAAACAGAGCCAGGCTGCCTGCTCTCTCCTTCATGGCTGCTGGTGTCGGCTTCATACTGAGGTATAAATTACTGACAAAGTGTGGATCCTTGATGACCTGGGATGAGAAGGACAGAATGGAAAGGTCAAAGGATAATCCATTAAAAATAGTGCACACCTCTCGAGCATGCGAGCATGTCATGACTGCGGGCAAAGCAGGCGGACCGTGATGTTTCTGCGTGCAGAACAAGCAGCTGCCTCGAGAAGCCAATGCAGAAGCTGCAGTTCCTCTGGTGTCCACTTGAGGCTGTCTCCAGCAGTGAGTCAGTCCCCATAGAGCCCCATGTTAAACTTTACAGCAGAAATAAACATGTTTACAGCCTGGTACAAAAAACAGTTTGGGTCTCTATAGCTCATTTCTCTCTTCATGACAACTGTACGGGGAGAATCTTTATACAGCTCACCTGTTTACATTATATTAAGGCTTAAATTAAAGGGGCGTGGCCTCTTTGAGTGACAGGTGGGAGCTGCTAGCTGTCTGCTAGGTGTCCCCTCAGCTAACTCAGTCACTGAACGTAACCTCTGGGCCGTGTTTGCGCTGTTGGAGCCTTTTGGAGATTTGTTCATGTAAATGGCAGACAGATAATCTGTGTGTGCGTCCAACACGTCTCACACACTGTTTTTACACTCACTCGCATTATACTGTTATTGTGTTGATGCTGAGTAGCAGGTATGCTGCGGTAAACACACCTGCTTGTTCAGTGTTTGTCACACATGTATTTACTCGTCAGCCGATGCACAGGAATCACGATTGTTGTTGGCTTTCCTGAGAGTTTAGAGTGGACACTGGTGATGACACGACCGGTTATTTGAAGCCTCGAGAAGCTTTACGCCTGCGGGTTTCTGAATCACATCCCCGACGACAGCTGTGAGAGCTCTCCTGTTCTGTACAAAACAAAATGTTTGACCTCTGCCCGTCCTTTGCAGAGTTTGTCTCCGGCTGACAGAGGACCGCTGCGAGGCTCCGAGTGCGTATGTGATGAAGCACAAGACAAAAGTGAAGCTAGCAGCGGGAGTGCTCTGCAGAACATGCCGGGCTTCAAGTGTTTCCTGTGCAGCTCTGTCCCCCTCCTGTGCACTGAAGCAGACTTATTTAACATGACTGACAGATTGTTACTTCTCCTTATTCTTGGTTCACTATGATGTCTTTTTCCAAAGCTTTGTGAGTGATGAGAGACGGTCTAATCGACAAAATGAGCTGTTTTTGTAGCTGCTTAATGAGACTCTGAACTTTGATATCACACCTGCTTTTATAAGTTAGGTATTGAGTACGCGACACTGAAAAGACCCTGTTAGCTGTAAATATCTTAGTGTAGATGAACTCTTCCACAGACTGCACACAGCAGGCAGGAGACATGAGAGCCAATCAGGACATCTGTGACAGGAAATTGTTGCAGATATACGTCCCTCACCAGCCACGAGAAACACGACAGCAGCCGGAGAGTTTACATACACGCACACACACACACACACACACACACACACACACACACACATTAAACAGGAGACTTGTTGACATTGTTATTAACATATTGATTTCAGAGGAGGTTATAGTGAGAAGTGAGGACATCCGATCTTTCTCTTTATACTGTAAAAACAATCTTCCCTCCTTCCCTCAACAGGAGCAAATTTCCTTCTCCTCCTCTTTCCTCCTTTCTTGCCTCTAAATCTTTTATCCCTTCCTCCTTCTTTGCTTCCCATCCTTCTACTTTTCCTCTTCTGCCTTTAGCACCTTCCCATTTCCCTGTCTCCCTTATCCCCCCACCTCTTCCTCCCCCCCTTTTCCTCCCTCAGCTCGTCTCCACCCCCCATAAAGCAAAAAAAAAAAAGCACTCTCCTCCCCTGATCCTCCACTCGGCTTTACGCGCGGTGCGTAAAGTGCTTCACTCCCGTGTCCGTGTCCAGAGCGCACGGACAGAGGGAACAGAGAGCTGAGGAGAAGAGCATCCTAAATTAAAAGCTTTCTTTCCTTTTTTCCGCTGTCGAGAGCAGTTTGTGTTCTTTTACTCGCGGAGCACGTGGCCGAATTTACCGGCTGGCTCCGTTTATCCAAACAGACAACAACGTGGGTGTCAGCGCGACTCTGACTGGATTTTGCGTTTGTTTCCTAAAATACGGAGAAACAAACAGGAAGTCTGGCATCCTGCGCAACTGGGAGTGTTTTTAATAAATCACAGAGACAGAGGGAGGCGCGAGGAGAGAGGAGAGGAGATCCTGTAGGAGCGGACGCGCGGGGATCCAGAAGATGGGGATTTAAACTGTCAACAGACTTCTTCAGACATCAGGCTGGTGTTTAATGGCTCACGGGATCGCGTGACAGTCTCGGTCTGGAGACGAAGCGATCCGGGATCTCTGAGCGCCGCCGGGACCCGAGCTCCGCGCTGACCGACCCGGAGGCACACACGGGGACAGAGAGGTCAGTGTGTCAGTCATCCACGTGCACACGCACGCTCACACATTTACTATCAGACACGCTGCACATTATCACGCTGATGTGAGACTGTTTGCACGCGCGGACAGACCCACGTGCTCGGAGAGAATCCTCAGTAATTAGAAAGAAACGTTCCAGTGTGGAGGTCTAAACGCACGCGGGTGCATGCATGGGTCCACGCGCTTATTGGAGGGCTAATTGACACTGTGATATAGGCACAGCACGCCCGCCAACATGTTGCAAAACGCACGTGCGTACGGGAAACAGTTTGTAACGTCTGTGTCCGATGAAAACCACGTATGTCCAAGTTTGGTGATTTAAAAAAGAGTTGTAGAGTTTGATTTGATTTTACTTTACAGACAGACAGGCAGGCAGACAGACAGACAGGCAGACAGACAGACAGGCAGGCAGGCAGGCAGGCAGACAGATTTAGCAGACCTCAGGTTATAGTAACTAAATGAACTTCTTCTTCGCCTCTCTCTGACACTGAGTGAAACCTCACATTACAGTGCACAGTGCACAGCAGTGTTGTATGTATAATTAATGGAAGGTAATTACAGCCTGTTTCTTGTCTTTGAGTGGTGGACAAACATCTCTCATGGCGCTCTGTTGTCATCCTGTCTTCAGTACATCATGCTGCAGATGTGATGTTTTAATCTGCTGCCTAATGAGCGAGAAACAACAGCATGAGTGCCTGATAGGCTCATGATGAGGACGCTGTTTAAACATAAAACCATCATTGCCAGCAGAGGATATCTACAAGTGATTCGCTCACACCAGCGCTGACTCTAACGTGTGTCAGGTGTTTCAGTCGGATCACCTGCAGGAATAAAGAGCAGAGAATTAAACTCACTTTAAAGTTCAGGTTTTCCTGGTATCACAGGAAACAACCAGAATCAATCTCACTTTGGAGGTTTTATAATAAAAAGTCCTATCAGAGGCGTCATGAGCCGACAGCTGGTGACCCACTTCCAATAATTCGTGATTTGGACCCAGTTTTCATATCTGCACTCGTCACATTCTGCACTTTGCTCCAACAAATCCAATCCATGACTCAGAGTGTCGGAGGGATCGTTGGCTGGATGATGGTAGAGTCTATCCAGGAGCTTGTTAAGTCACACTGCTGACTTCTCGCAGAGCTGCAAGGTCACATTTATGCTCTCGTTAAATCAGAAACCTGCATCACAAAAAATGATTTTTGGGCTCCGAAAATGTTGCCAGTCATTTACCTGAAAATAACTTTTCTTAGGGGGCAAACACCTGCAGGAACATACTTAATGCTGCTGTGTAATGCATGTAATATTTTCACAGACTTCTGCCTGGCGGCTTTGGCTGAAGCTCTGGGAAATGCTGGTAAACAGACTCTTATTTAATCTCGAAGGTAATAAGGAACTTTGAGTTCTGGCGTTACTCTCTGATGGACGGATGTTGAAGCTGCAGTGATGTGTGTAGTTTGTGCTGAGCATGTTCAGCAAGTCGTCGCGGTAAAAAGTCGACAGTCAGGGTCGGAACAAGTGATCAAATACTTAACCTTCATTCCAAAGTGTACTAAAGTAACAGTGCAGAAGTGTTATCAGCAAGTTGTACTTAAAGAGTACAAAGAAAAACTCCAAACTCCTCCAGAGAGGACACTCCTCGTGTTTCTAGTGTCTGTGTCCGTCCTTCCCTGTGGCTTACACACCTGTCCACCTGTGTGCACTCCATCTGTGTGATCATTGCGATTGTTCGTCCTCTACAAGCTAAGCTGACAAACTAGTCATTGAAAAATGTCAAGAAGGACACAGTACTTTTGTGGACTTTTCTTGCACCCTGAGTGAGGAGGCAGTGCACATCGGTGTGTTTGGGGGAGTGGCTTTAGCCTTGTTCACCATTCGATACCTTCTAAATCGAGCTAATTCTTGCTAGCTTCTCTTAAGTTGCTACTCCAGCTTTAAGTTCTTTTAGGAAGTTGATTTTATTTTAAGTTACCCAACATAAAAACGTTCCTTTAGTTATGTAAATTAAGTTAGTTACAGAAGTTACCACGGTTATTACTTTAAATTAAGTCCTGTTGGTGCTTTAAAGGTACAAGCTGGAAGATGTTCATGTAACTAAATGTTAAGTCTCTCTCTCTGAATGAGGTAACACAATGGTGACTGAGCCTATGGCCCACTGATCAAAGCCTTTGCATCTGCAGTATATAGTATTATTATGGGCTGGGTGTCTGTGGCGGCACCCAGTTAGTGACGTGTTTTCCATCAGCCAGCAGTGGTTGGTCTGCCAGAGAGGGTAGGCGGAGCTAAGCGGCTGCTTCTCCGCTCTCTGCAAGTGTTGCGAGTAAACAGTAATCTACTATGGCTGAACAAACAAAGAAAAGATGGATGACTACAGATACAACTTCAACAAGAAGTGAAAATCCAAAGAAGAAGAAACAAACTCGACGCTCAGATGAAGCAAACAGTCTGAAAAGGAAAGCGACCGTCAGCCAGGAAAATCAAGAGTTACAACCGGAGCCGAGCGTGGACGTCTGGTTAAACTGGGAAGTGTCCCCCCGCAATTACCGTATATCACCATAAGGGGCGCCAAAGAGAATGAAACCGAAATCTTCAAGCCCAAACTGTGACTGTTTCACAATGTTGGGGGGCTGGAGCCTCTCTTAGCCGTCATTGAGCGAGAGGCAAGCTTACACCTGGACACTCACACCTAAGGGCAATTTTAGAGTCACCACTGACCCTAATGAGCATGTCTCTGGACTCTGGGAGGAAGCCAGAGTACCCAGAGGGAACCGACACATGCACGGGGAGAACATGCAGGATGAGAAGTGTTGCTCTAGTGCTTTGAATAAAGTTCCACTCTAAACGGGTCATTTATATACTTTAGCAGCTTCAGACCCGCGTTGGCTCAGTGGCAGTCAGAACAGTGTGACCGAGTGTGTTGAGTGTTTTTTACAGTCGTTTAATGTTAGCGGTGGAGAGACTTTCTGTTTGACTGATTGCACTGAAGCCAGCGTTGATGTGTCAGCCTGATCGATCGCTCATCTGCTGAGCTCCGTCTGACAGACCCTGACAGCCACTCGTCTCCTGCAAACTGAAGCTTCAGTCATTCTGCTGCAGGAAGTTACTCACCCAGACTCTTACTGTCTGTTTGTATCCACCTGTGCTCTGTAAGAAGCCTCTCTGTGAAATCACATGGATTTAAAACTAAGAGAATCAACAAGATGATAAAAGCTTTGAAAACGTTTGTAATGAGTTAACCTCCTTTGTGTTCCTACACAGTCCAGTCAAATCATCTAAAGTACGATTATTCCTGTGGATGTGTTTCTGCACTCGCAGCACGTCACTTCAGATCACTGTCAGTAGGTTCTTGAGGCTCATTGTAAGAAGCTTCTCCAAAACGTGGACATCACAAAGTGCTGAACAACTTGAGTTTGAAGCCCAGATCGGGGAACAACTACAAACCCTGATCAGGTCTTTGAGGCCTGCTGGCGACCCAGGGCTGCAGTAGGTCTCTGTGGTAGGCAGCTGACAGGTGATCACAAGAACTTTGAAGTGAATTCTGAACTTTGAGCGAGTGACCCAGCCAGCAGGAGCGTTCCCCTAACGTCGGCTAACATTAGCTACAAGTTCTAATTACGTTTGACAGAAAACGTTTTAATAAAATGTTCAAAGGACGTTTTAAGGATGTTCATCATTTCAAATAAAGTTCTTGTAACGTTAAAACTTCAGCTAAGACAAAACGTTTTAACGGCAACGTTCTGAAGATGAGCCCTGTGATTGCCTGGCGAGGGTGTAACCCGCATTTCGCCCAATGACAGCTGGGATAGGCTCCAGCCCCCCCGCGACCCTGACAGGATAAGCGGTAGATGATGGATGGATTCTGTTTTCAGGATGTTATTGAGGCTTTTATAAAACATTTTCTCAGTGTGACATAAAAACAAAGGTAGAACGTGCTGACTGCAACACTCTGAGGATCTTTGCAGGACGTTAGTTCGGCCTGAACTATCAGAACGTGATTTATAAAACGTTCCTGAAACGTGATTAGAACATTCTCACTGCAACTTTCTGAAGATGTCTTCAGAGCACGTTCTCCTGTTAAAAGCATGGCATGTAACATTCTCAGAACAAAGCCGGGGAAGTTCACCAGAGTCCAGAACGTGGTAAAGTTAGAGAGAGATTGTGGTGTTGGTTAAAATCTTACATCGATCGTTTCGGGCTTTAAGCCACTGCTGAATTTTAGATACAGCAAAAGTTCAACAAAAGAGAACATTCAACTTATAATATATATATAATAAACATTTAGCTGGTATGGTCATTGAAGCGGCATTACGCTTCCTTACAAACAAAGAGGATTTGCCAACATAATTTGAAGCCAACAGGCTGTTTCCAGGTGGATTTAATTTGCTTACCTGATCAAACCAAACAGAGGAAGAAAACATAAAAAAGTTCATCTTGCACCTCAATGTCAGGCCGAGCTAAAATATCCTACAAACTGTCGTGTGGATCGCCCAGATATTTCCCACAGGATCCCACTGACGCTGCTCATCCCGGACTCCAGCACAACCATCAAGTTAAGAACTGTCGTTCGGAGGGAAATATCTCCACAAGTTTATTACAAATTTGAGATTAAATTTGGTGCACCTATCCAGTTTTTTGTAGACAATAAATCGCGTGACTTGGACTGTGGATTAGAGACCAAAACATTGATGGATAAACAAAAACATCCACGCATGGACGAGGCCTGAGATCCTAGATTAGAAACACCGCAGATTAGAAACAAAAAGTTCGATTCTCTTGCAAATATCCACGATGAAAGATTAAACATTGAGGTTTAAGACTCTGGAAGTTTTACAAAGCTGTCGCCAAATGTGACCAATCAGAAGCCGGCGCAGACTGTGACTGGTTAACGGTTGGCATTGCAGCGTGCAGGACCGGGGCAGTTCCTCTCAGTAGACGCCTCAAAGCAACAACAATGTCTGTTTACACGGATACACACACACACAGAAGCCTACAGCTCTCCTGCTGCGCCGAGGCCTCGCCGACAATTGCCGTTTAATGGCCCCCTGCTGCTGCTGTGGGTTGTTGGATACCAGCACACACATAAACCACACGCACACACACACACACACCAGGACTCAGAATGTAGAAATAACGCCAGTGTGGCATTCTGTTATTGTTTCATCATCTCTTTCTCTCTGCTAATGAGTGTACCATGGACACAGATGTTGGGCAATTAACTTACAGCATACAGTGTGAGCACACACATACACACACACACACACACACACACACACACACACTCATACACACTTACATTACAAACAGGGGACTGTAGGGCTGGACTGACCAAGTGGGGACCTTTGTTACTGATCGCGATGTCTGCGCTTCCTATCAGAACAACGAAAGAGAGAACGGGTGAGAAGTGTCAGGAGGAAGGAGTTATAGGGATTATAGGGTGCACTAGAAGGAGGGAGGAAAGGAGGAATTAAGGAGCAAAATGGGGTGATAGGGAAAGTTGGGAAATGTGTGGAGGTGTCGGGATAAGGGGAAGGGAAAGAAGAGGGTAAGAGGACGTAGTAGGAAAGACGAGAGAGAGTAAAGGATAGGGAGGTGAAGGTGAAGGCAGTCTATTTGTTAAACTGCCCTCAAACTGTCGACAACACGTGACCTTCACGTCACTTTTTCTAACACGCACACACGCACACACACATTCTGGCAGGCATGTTGGACTTTCTGGTTCGGCCCCTCTGGAGATGGCTTCATGAACAGAGACACGAGTCCTGCTGGGATTTAAAGGAAACAGAATCCCAAAATAGTGATGCGTTGGTACAACAAACCAGGCAGTGAAATAATTCGTAGCCTGTTTCTTGTAACTCCCATTAGTTGTCTTCAATTCCCAGTCGGCTCCTCCCAGAGGAGAAGAAACATTTTTTCATCTGTTCAGTGAAAACCCAGAAAGCTTCAGCGCAGTCTTCTTGTTTCAAACTGGAGAGAAATCCTGCAGATTTCCCCAAAATAGGAGCAAAAGAACGTGAATTATAATCTTCATTTGGTTTTATTGATGTTTTAAAGCCAGATGTTTCAGCTGCACGTCAAGACTGTGATGACAACAACTACACACCATGTGGTGTCATCTTCATGTCATCTGGTCAGCTGCATTGTTTGCAGTCACATTAGTAAAGCTACATCAAAGTGGCCCATCTGCACTTGTATTCCATAATGCACTACAATAAGTGTGCTCTGAGAATGAAGTGCGTATAGAAAGCTGAATCCTAAAGGCAGCTGGACTCGGTTAAAGATGTCTCACCTCTTGCCTCTCGTCTTCTTCAGCTCAGGTGAAGGATGAACTGAAGGAGCCTGTCGGATGAGAGGTGAAACTTCAGCCGAGGTCCAGCTGCCTTTAGGATTGCGCTTTGAATCACTACGACCTGGATGACTGAGAACCTTCACAGACATATAGCAAGTATAGGAGATACATGTTCTACAACATTGTTCACCAGGTACATTTAGTAAGATATGATTTCATAATTGGCCCTGAATGCAGAGTACAGCTGAGGCTAAAGGGACGTTAGTTTGGCAGGTGTTTGACCGGATGATGGTGCTTTATGGGAAGTCAGAGGATCACCTGTTGGTGGACCTCGAGGAAAAGTCAGGGGATTACAAAAGTGGGATCGATACATCCTCTTGGGATCATGCATCTCAACACCAACTTTCACAGAAATCTATCCAGTTAGTGTCGAGACATTTCCGTCTGATGTAAGGCGGTGGACTCACTCAAAGTACCATTTTAAGGCTCACGTGTTTGCATGACAGGAAAGAAACCTTTAATCGATCGCTCTCTACTGTTATTAATATGTTTTTCCTTCTTTGCACCTGCAGTTTGTTTTGTTCTGCGGTGTCTGCTTTAACTCTCAGCAGGATAATAATAGTGCGAGGAGCGAGTCGGGATTCAAGGTAGCATTCCTTTCTGACGGCGTCCTCACGCTTACTGACACAGAGCAGCAGACCGTGTTCACGCTGCGCTTACAGCTGCATTTTAACATCACACATTAAGAGGTCTAAATGTTCGGTTGTACCTGCTTTGTAATGAGACGGCACTGATGGTCATTCACGTACACAATGAGCAGGTCTGTTCCTGTTTAGTGTCCGGCCGCCCTGAATAAAAGACTCACTTTGAAGTTTCTCGATACTCAAAGGGTAGTACTAAGTTTCACTGCAACTTCCTGTCAAAGAATACGTT